>NW_017106555.1:0-568 GCF_001263275.1 Habropoda laboriosa
AAATGTGACCAACGAAATCTTACCATTTTTAGATACAGAATACAAAGGTTTGCTTTGTTATTCGAAGCTCAAACTGTTCCGGTCATACTGTTAAACGAAGCGAATATACACATTTAACGTCACGCTTAGAGATATTATTTCTTCGCGATTTTCACGTAACGCACCGGTACGTTTCTCGTACTCTAAATGGCGTACGTTTCTGCTATGCATTCTGGACATCGGCGTCGATGGTGGTGGGCAAATACAGATATTTAAATGTTTCGGCTTTAAAAATAATTCCTTTAGCTAAATGTATACCATAAATCTTACAATATTTCCACCCGGAATATAAAAGTGTGCTTTTTTATTCAAAGCTCAAACGGTTCCGGTGATACTCTTAAACGAATCAAATATACACCTATAACGTCGCGCTTGGAGTTAATATTTCTATGCAATTTTCACTTAACTTACCGGTACGATACTCGTACTATAATTGGAGTACATCTCTGCTTTGCATTCTGGACACCGGCGTCGAATTTTATCTCTACGATGCTAGTGGCAAATTCAGATAACTAAATATTTCGTCATT
>NW_017106556.1:0-771 GCF_001263275.1 Habropoda laboriosa
CATCTTTGAAACTTGAATGCACACACTGTTGCAGTCTCTATTCTCGAATGCAACATCGATGGAAGCACTATGTCGAATGCAAAACATTGTTATACTCGTTACTTTTCAATGAAACATTGCTTGAAGCGTTATATTTGAACGCAAACATTGTTCGAATCTCTATTTCTGATTGCAACATTATTAGAAGCGTTATTTCGAACGCAAACATTATTACAAGCACTACGCTTGAATGTAACACTGTTGCAAGCGTCAATCTCGCTTGTAACATCGTTAACTCGTATTATTTTCGAACGCACATTGTGGCAAACGCGTTATCGAGTTAGCAATATTGTTGCCGCGAATTGTTCTCGGAAAAAACGCACATTGTTGCACGGCTCGCTGTTTGCAACTATGTGCAGATTTCGAGACGATTCGCGGCTGCAAAGTTGCAAGCGCGACCTCTCCTTTTGAAACTTTGTGCTGCGTTCACGATTCGCGGAAAAAGCACAATGTTGCAAAACGCGTCCCGGGGGTTGCAACTTTGTTGCCGCGAATCGCGCTCGAAAAACGCACAATGTTGCGAACGATTCACGGCAACAAAGTTGCAAACGTGATCTCTTCTTTTGCAACTTTGTGTCGCGCGCGCGATTCGTGAAAAATTTTTTACTTATTACTTATTATCATCTATTAAGTAAGTAAATATGCTCCAAATTACACCGTGTTTGGTACCATTTTAATCAGAAAAATGTGACAAATATGTTGGTAAAAATTTCATTCGTTACAAATCAAAAA
>NW_017106557.1:0-542 GCF_001263275.1 Habropoda laboriosa
TTGGAATATTTCGCGAGAAATTGAACCTATGAGAAAAATGTTTCAACAAAAGTTGTTTGGTACAAAGGGGGACCTCATATGGTGCAAATTATTTCTTTGCAGGTGGAGTGGTGGGGGGAAATTTCAAAGTCAAGTTCAGTTTTTTAAATGGAAACATATTTTATTTTCATAGTACTGTAGCATTTTTTTTGTACTATATGAGGTTATTTATTGTTGTAAAATGTTATCAATGTAAAATGTACATTACTCAGTCACAGTCGATCATACTGTTACACCCTCAAATATTTTCCTTCTTAGTCTTTAGTTCTGTCTGTATTTACAACTAGTAACCCACTTTCACCATTACTCATACTGGACTCTTCACCTTCCAACTTTCCTCTCAACTCTCCTGCATAGTCACATCCCATAGTCCATCTTCCCAGAACCCTTAAATAGCCCTATTTTCTCCATTTCCGCATTCTGTCTGCACTCTACCACGTGCACGTCACGTAACGTCAAAATCTCTGCCAAATAAAGTTTTGTTTCTACGCAACGACGATCCT
>NW_017106558.1:0-324 GCF_001263275.1 Habropoda laboriosa
AGTACTACAATAACCATGTGCGACGTTATATGTGTATTCTAGCTTTGTTTAACAGTACGGCCGTAACCGTTTGAGCTTTGAATAATAAACAGACCTTTATTTCCGGGTTCAAATAATTATAAGATTTCGTTGGATACATTTAGCTGAAGGAATTATATTTAAATTCGAAATTTTTAATAATCTGTATTTTCCCCCACATCGTAGTTCGTAAATTCGGCGCCGATGTCCAGAATGCATAGCAGAAATGTACTCCATTTAGAATACGAGTATCGTACCGATACGTCACGAGAAAATCGCGCAGAAATATTATTTCCAAGAGCGACG
>NW_017106559.1:0-1047 GCF_001263275.1 Habropoda laboriosa
CTGTTGACGCGACATTTTCGGTTCTTTCGGATGCGTGTACAGAAACACTGATATCATGAAGGTTAGTTTGTCATGAAGGTCAAATGATAAATGGAAGTATCGCACATAGCATCTTAGACGATGATTCTCTCCCTATTTCCGTCGAAATTTCGCGTCTAACGGGTTCGAAGTAAAAGTTTTGCTCGTACAGACTGTATTACAATTGAAGTGACAGTATCTCAGTACATCTCGTTATGAAAATACTATATAATGGCCGTACCGCGGCCGTACGTGAATTTTTAGCCAAAAAGCAAATAATAGTACTGGCCCATCCTCCATATTCACCCGATTTGGCTTTCTGTGATTATTTCTTATTCCCAAAACTTAAAATTCCCATGAAAGGGACCCGTTATGATGATATTCCAATCATACAATCAGCTGTTACAAGGATACTGAAAGCGATCCCGAAAGCAGATCTTCAGAAATCGATTCATACGTTGGTTAGCCATGCCCAACGTTGTATCAATGCCGAAGGAACTTGCTTTAAATAAAACAAACGACTTTTGTAAATATAATGTAGGAGGTTAATGACCGGAGCGGGCCGATCATATAAAACACCTGCGACACGAATAGGCAAAACAGGAACCGTGATGTGATTGTGTGAATGCGAGGGATGGATACGAGTTGCGAAGAGAGTGCCAGAGAGTGAGAGAGAGCGAACGCGGGTCGCGGAGACCATACAAGTAGCGAAAAAAATAGCGAGAGAGGTCCTTTTTCTGCGAAGCGATATAGCGTTTAACAGTGTACTTTGTCATAATTATATTTTCTGAAATACTACGAATCTTTAATTACGTTTCTGCACTCTGTTTACTACAACAACCACTGGTTCAATTAATATATCGTCAATCCCGTTACTTTTCAGACATACTGTGTAGGACCTTTTCTCATCCTTGGGAACAGTAAAATATAGTACCAAAATTTGGCCACCAATTTTGTTAATGCCCGTGGTTGTGGCGATGAACTTTCGAGCTTTGTGGATGTTTGCACGATGTGCCGTCTAGATACTGG
>NW_017106560.1:0-334 GCF_001263275.1 Habropoda laboriosa
CTGCAAACGACTGCTTTTTCTTTATTTTGTACGTTTGGCCACGAAAAACGTGTTTCAAAGAGGACAAATAGCAAAACTATAGTTTTCACGGCGACAGAGACGTTTTGTACAACTGCAAACGACTGCTTTCTCTTTATTTTGCATGTTTGGCCACGTAAACGTGTTTTCAAGAAGAATAACTGCAAAGCAACTGTTTTCACGCGACAGAGACGTTTTGAACTACTTCAGACGGCTGTTTTCTCTTTATCTTGTATGTTCGCCACGTAAAACGTGTTCCATAGAGGATAAACTGCAAAACTGGTGTTTTCTCGTGACAGAGAAGTTTTGAACTACT
>NW_017106560.1:566-767 GCF_001263275.1 Habropoda laboriosa
GTTTTCTCTTTATATTGTATGTTTCGCCACGAAAAACGTGTTTCAAAGAGGTGTAACTGGAAAACTACAGCTTTCGCACTACAGAGACGTTTTGTACTACTGCAAACGGCAGCTTTCACTTTATTTTGTATGCTTTGACACGAAAAACGTGTTTTTCAGGTGAAAAACTGCGAAACTGCTGTTTTCCTCAGACTGAGACAT
>NW_017106561.1:0-1220 GCF_001263275.1 Habropoda laboriosa
AGCAATCAGAAAGTTTGATGTATGTGTTTCTATTGTATTTTGTCGCGGAGGAAATTTGAAGGGTGTAAGCGTGAAAAGTTGAAGGGGGAAGTTTAGGTCATTTTGAAGATTCACTGGAAGTACAACTTTTATTTTTATTTTCTGTATTCAAATAAAATACACGCAATTGAAGATAATGACACGTTTTGAAATTACGGTAGACAATGTGGATTTGGTTTTAATAATATGTTGTGAGTGATGGCGTGAATGTCGTGTGTTTATTTTGCATTTGTGTGAACGTTCTAAGATAGACATGATCTATGGCTGATACTCGAATCGACTCGAGATTGGTGAAACGGTCAGTGTCCTAAAGAGAAGCAGCGAGTAAACAGTAGAACCGCGTTGTTAATGAAAACAAAGAGACCGAGAGCGTATAAGAGAGAAAGAATAAGAGAGCATTGATCAGGTTATTGATATTGTGGAATTGGTTTAATAGTATGTTGTGAGTGATGGCGTGAATGTAGTGTGTTTGTCGAATCGTCTCGAGATTTGGAAAACGAGCGGATCATACAGGGTAACAGGGAGTAAAAACAGTAGAACCGCGTTGTTATTGATATGAGAGAGTACGTGAGAATTCATTGGGAGATGTGATAAGAGACCGTTGATCAGATTATCATTATTCCTTTTCACGTGTGTTTATAGTTATTATCAAATAATTGTTAGAATATATATTCCTATTCAACTTATCATCACGTGTTATACAACCACAAATATTCCCTTTTATGTATCGTTATCGTTATTGTGCAATTGTTATTATAAAATATAGTCGTATTAAACTTTCAACCACGTGTTATTCATCCACAGAAAAGATTTTGTAAAATTTTTAACTATCATACCACTAGAATTATTTACTATATTTATCGTCGTTCCAATAATAAAATTGCAATTTTGCAATTTTTGCGAATCTAAGTTAAAAGCTAAATTTTCTTTATTTAACATCAACGTACAATGTGATACAGTAATTATCGCCGTTCCAATGGTAAGATTGCGAATCTGCAATTTTTGCGAATCCGAGTTAAAAGCTAAATTTTCTTTATTTATCATCAACGTATGACTTAAAGACATGGTCTTTGGGTCTTTTTTGACCCAATCTACAATCAATCCACAATCAACTGTCTGCACCCATATTTAACCCTAGTGCGGTCTTTGGGCCTTTTTCAATCCATCGCGTTCTCATTTTT
>NW_017106562.1:0-560 GCF_001263275.1 Habropoda laboriosa
CAGTAGGAAAAGTAAAAATTCAAAATATAATCTATTCTCAATAGAAAGACGCAAAAGAATCTCTCCGATCCAAACGTAGTTTACACCCGAAAAAAATCATGCTCGCAGTTTGGTGGTCTTCTTCGAAGTTAATTCACTGCAGTTTCCTAAAACCGGGTACCAGTATTACTCCAGAGTTATAGGTACATGTCTATGTATTCCTCTTTCCTTTTGGTATGCTGTTATTATGATAGAAAATGGGAATAGATCAGCGATATGTACATCTATGTAGTCTGTTTATGCAAGCCGTGTTTACGATCGGAGATCGTTCTAGCTGTCGAATGTAACTTCTGTCAGTGGCATTCTTGTCGTGTATCATAGTAACCGGAAGTTCGTTTCCATTCCCTTCGTATTTCGTATTATTGCTGTAACTTCTTAACAAAGTTTCAAACGACCTACGTTCATATAACATTTTCTTCTCATTCAGGGTAATTCTAGGAGAGATGGACCGGCGGGAAAGACGGACCAGGCAAGTATTTCCTACATTATCCGCCATATGTGGAACGCGTCAGTATTCTTTT
>NW_017106563.1:0-541 GCF_001263275.1 Habropoda laboriosa
GTTCGTCGATATGAAATTTTCAAAAATTTGAGTGACTGGTTAAACTAGTAGAACAACTCGATACGTAATCAGACCAGTGAAATAGTCATTACACCTTACACTCTCCAAAAATTGAATTCTCCACTTTATCGCTGGTACAAACTATCCAGAATCGAATCTACAGAGCTACAAATCATTCGCGTAAAATTCCCCCATAAGTAACTCGTAAATTTCCAATTGCCTCTCTCTCGTGTTTCACCCAGAATTCGTCTTCCTTCTCCTATACATTAAAGAACAACGATACTCGGTGGTTGCGCGGCGATAACCAAGGCGTCCCTGAAAAGAAAAAAAACACATCGCGTGTTCCTTCACCGTGATCGTGCCGAATTCCTGCGAGATAAATTGCACCGGCGAGGAGGAGGAACGTTAAAAGCTCGAAAAGCGGCGATGTGTCGAGCAGATAAAACGCGTGCAACCCTCGGAGAATGCTCAGTGCGCGCGACACGGTATTGTCCGTGGACGGTTGGCATAGTTTTCATCTTGATATATCTCCTGGTTCCGT
>NW_017106564.1:0-467 GCF_001263275.1 Habropoda laboriosa
CCCACCGGTGATGGTGTTTATTAGGAAGGTACTGCAACAGTTGTGTGTGGTTTTTGGTTCCCATTAAGCTCTCGTCAATGCTCATCTGCTCGTGGGGAGTGTAGATCTGTCTGAATACTGTGTTGGCATGGTCAATGAAGGGCTGGATTTTAGCACATGGGTCGTATCCAGGTTGTCCAGGTCGAGGAAGATCCTTTGTATCGGCCAGATGAAGAAATTTCAGAATCAACTGGAAGCGGTTTGTTGAAAACATTCGGTGGAACCACGGATCACACTGCGAGTTATTAATAGACCAATACGACGAAGACCCATATTTATAGGGTTTTTGTAGACCCATATTTATTACGCAGGCGATGAATCCTTTGAGTTCAGATATCGTAATATCCTTCCACTTTCGTGCACGGGAATTCGGGTGCAGATTTCTCCGTGACAAAAAATTATCTGCATAGGCGTTCGTTTCATTTACT
>NW_017106565.1:0-370 GCF_001263275.1 Habropoda laboriosa
CTCCAAGTGATAAAAGTCATAATAAACTATCGTAAATATAATAAAATAATCGTCATGACAGGGTTACAATAGAAAAATAAGACTCTAACAGAATTTTCATTTCTTAACTGTGTATCCATTATGAAAGCTAGAGGAAAAAGTATGATCTTAGGTATCAGTTTAAACATATACGTATGTATTATATGTATGCAGTGTTCTGTCGAACTATGCGTAGATTTAGAGACGTCAACTGTCCGCGCAGTTGGGAACCATCCCCCGGTTTTACGGAAAACTGAAGTCTTGATCATCTGCACTGCGTGTCAATTGTCGTGAGACACGCTTCTCGCTTGATTTTTCTCCCAAGCTGAGCTGTTCGTTGTGTACTTGAATT
>NW_017106566.1:0-405 GCF_001263275.1 Habropoda laboriosa
CGGCTCGTCCGTGGGTCTGTACTCAATACTGAGATCCATCGTGTGCTTTAGGTATCTTAGTACATGCGGCCGTCTAGTGAGTTTTATCGTAACAAGTCAAAAATGGACTCAAATAGCTTCCCGTTTCTGTAGTTTTGTCCCAGGATTCATCGGTGTGGTAACCGGGTTGCAGTCCATCGTCCCAAAATTTTTGATTGCATCCTTGATGTATCCCTTTTGGTTGATTTGTATTTTGTCTCCCTTTCGAGTAAACTTGATGCCTATGCATCATCCGACATCTTCGAGATTGTTTATTTCGAAGTGTTTGTTCAAGTGATCTTTTACCCGATTTATATCGTCCAGTTTTTGAGCTGCGATTAAAATATCGTCCTCGTAAACAGCTATAGGGTTATCCAAATTGAGTGT
>NW_017106567.1:0-1670 GCF_001263275.1 Habropoda laboriosa
TAAATTTAAAATATATAGTACAGAAAAGCCCTAAATATGACATAACAGAAAACCGCAATTTATATCCGGACAACCTAATAGTAAATGTATTGCAATTTTTATATTATCTCACTGAATTCTTCAGTTTGTACAGCTGAAAGTTGAAACCATTAGTCCACTGAATTCTTTAGTTTGAAACCATCGCTGTATTTAAGTCAACCGTGTAGGTACACTTTAAAAAAAAAGCAAGACACAGTGTAGGCTGTCAACCAAATGTATGATATTTTGGAATATCCGCGGTTGCTAAGATGGCTCCGTTAGAGAGAAACCGTTAAAGCCTCCTAGCCCGACTGTCCTGGGAAAGGACTTAATTTATGGCACCCTCAAGTATCCGCGCGCTTTGTCCTCCGGTGACCCTGGGTGACGAAGACCAGGCCACCACTTCGCCGCCTAAATCTCGCATTCCTTACAACCGTTTCTTCGCAATAAAGTCAATAAAATTTCAGAACTCATTACAATCAATTTGATGAACTGTTTTAGGCATGAGTGAACCTAAAGAGAATTTAAAATTTGTTATTTTCAATCATAAAGTAGTCGCTGCTCGCAGGAGCTGTCTTTCAAATCTCCTTTTCATTCCGCTTAAATTTTCCGAGAAATTTCGAAAAGCACCCACGACCATGAAATTCCGTTTTATATTTCCAGACTCAGCTGCGAGCATCACGACGACAGGACTGCTCCTGATGATCGTCCTGATCGCGACATCGGTCATTCGATAAGCGTAACCGAAGGTGGACGCCTTGGACATTGATCATCTGTAATTAAGGGCTGGATATAAACCGAGTAAACGGAAAAGTAAAAGGGTGATTAGAAATCGAGATACGACTGTCAGAATCACACAGAAAGAGAACCGAGAACACGCACATACACGCACGCACACGCGAACATACACGAATACGCGACAATTTGTACACGTGACAGAGAAACGACGGATGATCGACTGAGTAGTTAGTGTCGTATTAAAGAAAATGAAAAAAAGGAAAAAAATAAACGGAAGAGCAAGAAGATAAATAATAAATAAGAATAATAATTACGCGTGCCAAGTCAGTGTAGCGCAGTGTCCAAGATGACAAACGAGGTTGAGATGTGTCGTGCAATAGGAAACGAATTTCCACCGAAGAAGAGTAAATAAATAAAAACCAGTGTATGCACGAGGCGTGGAAGGTAAGAAACGGAGGGCAAATCACAAAGTGCAACGACTATCGCTTTCAGTGTAACATATTGTATAACGCCGTAATGTCGCCGCAGAGACCGCGCCAACGATCTCGAGTTTCGTTGAAAATCTCGAGCCAGTTCGAGTCCGGGAACAGTTCCACGAGCCTTTTGCTCCGCGAGTATATTTCTTCCAATTTCGTCTCTTTAAGCGTGCTTTCGTGAAAGCTAATTATTCGAAAATTATCGAGGACAATTTTAATAAACGACGGTAAATGAACTTCATGACGGTAATTAATTTCAAAATCAAATTTAAAATCAATTTAACAATTTCTTGAAGATTTACAACTCAGATTGCGTTTTATTTTGTGTTTATTTTAAGGGTTTTTCTCGTATTCTTTTTCTGTGAGAGTGTTGTATTGTAAAATAATTAAAAAATGGTAAAATTCAGAAAGTTTTGTATTTTGTACCTTTTTTTTTTT
>NW_017106568.1:0-1398 GCF_001263275.1 Habropoda laboriosa
CTATTTGGGTATGGAGGCTCCGATACTACAATATTATTACAATTACTAATTTATTTATTTATTTATATGGGAAAATTTCCCATTAGATCACACAAAAATATTTAAAAACTTACACCTAATACGAGAAATACTAACGGACGCAAATTCACAATGAGAAACTTACGAAACTCTGTTGGAATCCGGGCTGAAAACGCGTTTACCAATTTTAACTTAATAAAGTTGCTTTATTTTGAACGTTTCGAAGTACAACTCCGAATACAACAGTTGCTTCGTAGCTTAAAGAAATACGGGCCTTGGAAAGAACCGACTGACTGTGGTGTACGAATGCACGAGAAGGAAAAGCCCTTTCCGCAATTTCGAGGGGTCTTTTGTATTACAATACTATTGTGTGGTGGGGAGAGGGTTGCTGTGGCCCTTACTCGCAAAGTGACTAATTGTAGGTAAGCCTAGGAATTCTACAAAACAAGTATGACTAATTTGTTCTTCGGCGGTGCTAGTTCGGTTTTGCTTATCAGTGGGTGAGTCGGTTGGTTGGTCATCCAACAACTCTGTCGATACGAAGGAATGACTAGAAACATTGAAAAAATTTCATTTCATTTCGGTGTATAGTGTGCGACAATTTGACCAGTTATGCAACACATTATTTATTACATCCAATAGAATTCCAGCGACAATCGGGCGACGAGATAATACGACCGAAAGAAGCCACCGCCGTGACGGCGAATTGGCAGGGATAAAAGAACCCCTAGACAATGCACGTCTGCGTTTGCCTTATGAGACCTGCGCGAGATCGTCGTTAAGAAAGTATCGGAAAACTTTCACGATCCACGTCTGGCTGGTTCCCGTGGAACCGGGGCACAACTTCTTGCCAATAATATACACGTGTGGCCCGGGCTCGATAATAAGAATAACTTTTTCCCTAATGTCTCCCAGCGCCTTGAACGTCGGATGTGTCCAAACGAATCTTCCTTGCAGCCGACGCGACGCGTCGCGACGGCATCCCTCCCTGCGTTCAATTACGATTCTCAAGTTTCGCTCGTGCGTGAAATATGACGCCGTCGCCACGACGGCCGAATAACGCTGCGATCACTCTAATTTCCTGGACAAAAGTGGAGAGACCGACGCAGACGGGAGATTGTTTCAGGTCGTCTGCCGTTTCTCCCCCGGGGGATATATTAACCGATCTTCAACTTACGTAGGAACGTTTGCTCGGACCTCTTCATTCGCAGGATCTCGAAGAATTGAAGCGGACAGAGAATAAGAAAGATTTTACGCAAATGGTAGTTTTACCTTTTTTAAACAGTGTCGTGTGAGAAAATCTGTCTTCGGGACGGCGTGAAGCGAGCATCTTGAAGCCACGCCCAGCGCGCTCGGTGGGGGTGACTCCGCCCCTTTGGG
>NW_017106569.1:0-1459 GCF_001263275.1 Habropoda laboriosa
TTTCTGAAAATTTTTGTGTAAATTGCAATGCTCGGTGATTCCAAACTTTTGGCCGGTAGCGTATGTCAGTAAGGGAAACAAGAGTTTACCACTAATTTTCAAATCATTTTTATGTGATTGCAAACAAATTTTTCTCACAGAAAATTAATAAAAAACGCAAGAATGAAAATCCTTGTATGGCCTTCTTTTGCTTAAATTCTGACGTCACAAAGATAGCCATCGTGATACTTCATTTTACTAACATTATAAGAAACAAACGCTTTCTCAGTTTTTAATTAAGTTTAAAAATTTGAATTTTGGCCAGCTTATAAATAAAACACTCCACTGTGCTTATTATTCGATTCAGACTAAAGATTAAATCGAGAATGTTATCGTATCGATTAGAGCACATTCCAGCGCCAGACAAAATAGAGACGCAAAAAGTTTGATAAAAATATAATAAATCGATTTACATCGTTGTTTTTTTCACGTTTATATTCTCTCAGATGCGCCTCTTCCCTGAACACGCGTTAAACTTCATTAACAATAACTTTAACAGTTGAATGCTAATTGCACGCTAATGTGCAAACTAATTAATACATGTACACGGAACATAGTTAATAATTTCTCAAAATCGGTCTCCGTGAAAGTGGCACGCAGCGCGTGTGCATAAATTAAAGAAACTAACAGACCATTTAGTCAGCGCCGGTAATTAAGAATCGAGCGCCTAATGCACGCGTGGAAACGGGAGTTTTCGAGAACGAAGAGACGCGATGACTACGCGACGTTTAGAAAATAAAGATTCCAAGAGCATATATACGCGCGTATGTTTGAAAAACTAAGTGGATCCGGTGGATGTGTGCGCGAGTTTGTGTCTACGTTGTGTATGTAGGGGTGAGTCTTTTTAAGGGCGAACAATACGCGGCGAGAGGAAGCCGGAGAGGGAGTTTCAGAATGAGAATTCAACGTGAGCGTTCGCCGGGAGAGTTTTAACAAGCGAAGTGTGTTTAGAAAATAATCTTAACTGCACTTACTGTCTGAAACTAAAAATTCGTAAAAATAACGCAAGAGTGTAATGTGTATCGTAAATTTGGTATTGATGTGTTTGGGAAACATCGATGGAACAGTATGTGTTATGATGTGCTCGTGGTAGTTGCAACCAACTTTCGAGCCTTGTCGAATTTAGCACGTGGTGTGCCGACAAAATCTAATAGGTTCGTCTTCGAAGGACCACCTCCGTGATTAGGAAGACAAAACAACTATTATTAATGGTCTAAACTTCTAAAAGGAGCGACTCTTGACGTGGTCAGATGACTTATCTCGTTCCCTTCCGCGAAAGGTCCCACGACACCTCCGTGCGAGGACGCATCGCGGGGGTGAGGCCCTCGAATAGGTTGAGTACATTTTTCGATAGTGATGGGGAAGGGTGGCTGGCGAAAACTATTGGTTAAAATCATAGGTGGGAAAAACTACACGAAAA
>NW_017106570.1:0-400 GCF_001263275.1 Habropoda laboriosa
AACGCGCGTTTCTAAAACCTGTCCTAGGGAAAGTGCAAGTACATAGCGTTAAAATGCGGTAAAATTGAAAGTAACCGCATAGAGAAGAAATTAATTAAGCGAAAATAGTACATTTCACTCTGTTAACCCCTTAACCATGTTTTGTTACAGTTTCTGTTACAGATTAATTACATTTAGTAGTCCTTAGTCTTACGAATTCAAACGAAAGTTAGGATTACGATGAATGTTTCTTTCTAATATAACCATTTCTATCACTTCTTCGCCAGAATCTCTGCCACGAGTCTGACACGTTGTTGTAAGTTAAAGGGTCAAGTTCGACATAAAACTCGAATGAAACGCGTTGAACTACAAATTTATGAGCAGTAGTTGTTAGGACAGCAAGGGGACGATTTTATGATAC
>NW_017106571.1:0-2372 GCF_001263275.1 Habropoda laboriosa
CACCAGCTGGAGGAACTTCGTCAGCACGGAGGGAAATGCGGAGCCCTGGGGACTTATATATAAGCTACACACAGACAAACTCAGAACAGAGAAAGCCTGCAACTCAATAAAGATCAATGGAAAATACACACTAAGCTGGGAGGAATCAGCAAACGCACTACTCAACACACTCATCCCTGATGACAACACAAGCACCGAAAACATAACACACAAGGAACAAAGGAAATTCGCGAGTATACTCCCAGACACACAAGACGCACCACCATTCACAGAAAACGAAATAGAAACAATAGTTAGGAAATTGAAGAATAAAAAAGCACCAGGAGACGACAGAATAGAGAATGAAATTGTCAAAATGTCATGGCCACACATCAAATTACCTCTTACAAGACTATACAACGCGTGCCTATCGCAAGGAACCTTCCCGGATAGGTGGAAAAACGGCAACATTCTAACACTGCTGAAAGGAAAGGATAAGGACCCATCAAACACAAAATCATACAGACCGATTAGCCTACTGCCCTCGCTCAGCAAAATCCTCGAAAAACTCATGAACAATAGAATCGAAAAACTCCTGCATCACCATCCATACACGGCAAATAGACAGTACGGCTTCAAGCCTAGCAGAAGCACCGAGGACGCTATCGTCGCACTTCGAGACCTAACAGCCAGAACAACCAATAAATACGCAATAGCCCTGTTCTTCGATATATCCGGCGCGTTCGACAACGTATGGTGGACAAGCGTACTATGCAACCTTAAAAAGCGGTCCTGCCCCAGGAACATGTACAAACTCTTCCAAAGCTACCTATCCAATAGATCTGCAACAATCCACAGCAACAATAGTAGCATACGGAAAAATGTCACCAAAGGCTGCCCACAAGGCTCCATCCTGGGACCGAGCCTGTGGAACCTGATATTCGACGAACTGCTGCACAGACTAACGGACGCCGCCATGGAGCCAATAGCATACGCGGACGACATAGTGGTTTTAGTAGCGGGCAACTCCAGGCTTGAGATTCAAAACAAAGCAACACACGCAACCTCGCTGGTCCAGGGATGGTGCAGGGAGCAAAAGCTGGAACTCTCTAAGAACAAATCAGAAATGCTACTAGTCAAAGGATTCCTAGACATCAAGCGGCCACCGACTGTAAAAATAGAACGTGAATCTATAAAAATGTCTCAAACAGTAAAATATCTAGGCGTGTATTTCGGCACACGTTTCAACATAACAGCACATACAAAATACATATCGGACAAGAGCAAAGCAGCACTAAATAGCCTGGCGCACCTCGCAAGGACACAGTGGGGACTAAACCGCAACACTATGAGGACGGTCTACAAAGGCACCTTTCTGCCGATCGTCACATACGCGGCAGCAGGATGGCAGGACAAAATTAGCAAATGGCACACCAGAACAATAAATCAGGCACAAAGGCACGCACTCCTTAGGGTCACCAAGGCATACAGGACAATATCAACGGACGCACTCGCAGTAATAGCCGGCGAAATACCCGCCGATCTCGCCATCCTCCGTAGCAGGTGCAACTACGAACTGCGCCGGAACAAAACATTCACCATAGGAAGCTTAAATCACATCGCCACAGAACAACCAAACAGCCACGAGGAAATCAACCGAATCAAATCTCAAATAAAGGAAGAAGTACTAAAGATCTGGCAGCACAGATGGGTTGAATCAGATAAAGGCAGGATAACACACAGCTTCTTCAACACAGTAAAGGAACGATTAAACAGCAACTGGATAAACCTGAATTCATACAACGTACAAATTCTCTCTGGCCACGGGAAGATCAGAGACAAACAGGCCAAGCTAAGAATCATAGACACTAGCACCTGTAACTGCGGCAGGGAAGACTCGGTTAACCACATAATTTTCGAATGCCAAGACCTCAAGGAAAGCAGGACAGCCCTAAAGAATCAAGCCGAAAAACTAAAAATAGGATGGCCATGCCAACAGAGGCTGCTCGTGCACCGAGACATGTTCCAGCACCTCAATAGTCTCGCAGTCGAGGCTATGCAGAAGCGCGAAAGGCAACTTGATCGCAGCACGGGCCAGCCAGCAGGACCACCCGCAGAAACGTCGCACAGCACCGCACCGTCAGGGCGACGAGCGGCGAACAATACCGGCAATGGGAACGCCGGGACGAGCGATCCCATATCCAGTAGAACAAGGAACCGCACACAAAGGACCAACGTCTCCAACCGGGACAACGGATAACAGAGAACCGAGGACAACACACCGAGACTGGAAATCAAGAGGAGTCAACGAAGAAGAAGTGGAAGAAGCACCGCCTGCCACGGCACCGCGGACGCAATTCCTCCGGGAATCGCGTGCCCGAGCAGGTGGCGGC
>NW_017106572.1:0-361 GCF_001263275.1 Habropoda laboriosa
TGGAACAAAGCTTAATTTATTATCTATTATTACACCGAGATACTTGTGTGTCTCGGTGTATCCGATTCTATTGCTATTGAGACGAACGAGTGGTAGCTTAGTCTTATTCATGTTTCCCTTTAGTAGCATAGCTTTCGTCTTGCCCGATGCTATTTCCAGGCCTTGCTCACGGCACCAACTCTCTATGTCAGCCATAGCCAGTTGGGCGTGAGCTTCAACTCCATTTCTGGAGTTGCCCGGGATGAGCACGAGCAAGTCGTCAGCATATGCTATAATGCTGTGGGGTTTGTCGCTTTGTGTTTGCAATAGTGTATCCATGACGATGTTCCACGCAATTGGGCCGATAAGGGAACCTTGGGGA
>NW_017106573.1:0-1015 GCF_001263275.1 Habropoda laboriosa
ACCAAGAACCACCGACAATCCTGCGCCACCACTCTCGAGCATACCGTTTGTTCGAAGCGCACGGCGCAACAAAATGATCGATTCGCGATTTCAAACTCTTTGTCTTCATCAGTTGAACCTTCCTTTACGTTGCAAATAGAAAAATTTCAAATTAAACAATGTTTACACCAATGTAGAAATCGTTTCTTCTTCATGCATTCTATAAAAACAAAAACTAAAGAAAGTTTCTTCGAAAGTACGTAAAAAAGTTTCATCCCCAGACTTCAAGGGTCAGAACTCCCTTAAGGAGACGTTCTTCTCAGACGGTCAAAAAATGAGTGTCCTTTGCGAATTTTTTCGCTGAAAAACTAAAAGAAACATCGGCGTGAAACCATTTACATCGTATTCAGTAATATTCCCAGCATCGAATCGTATTTTATATTTACAAAAAAATTCTTATATATTTAAAGAAACAAATTCCTATTACCTTCTCCCTTTAGACTTCCTCGTAATCCGAACTACGTTTAAGAAATTTAAACAACTAGTCCAATATTTTATTTTTAAATAACTTCTAAAAAAAAAATAAAAGACTGTCGATCGTTTTATGTATATTAATTATTGAAGCTTTTAAGCCTCAGAGAGGTATTGAAGATTTTAAAAGAGAAGCAAACAACCTTGTGGATTAACGTAAAATCACCTTTGCGCTGATTTTATTCACCAGCTATGCAACTCAATATAATACACTTTCGCAACTTTTTCGACAACAATGTAATAAAAGTATGCATTTAACTTAGATTCGAAGAAATTTCAGTTTCCCAATATTTTAGAAATCAATCTGAAACAAGTTCGACAAAGTGGAGCAAAGAGACTGTTGTACTTAACTATTCTACAATTACTCTTCAGAAAAATGGTGTATGTGTACAAATGAAATGAGTATTGCGAGCATTTGGTGATACAAAACAATTATTCATACAAAATAATTTCCTCCTCTATTCTTTCGTATCATGGATCGAATATATCGGGTGTCCTAAAAATA
>NW_017106574.1:0-2025 GCF_001263275.1 Habropoda laboriosa
CCCGCTCTATTCTCCTTTGTCGGTTTCCTATTTGGGTATGCAGGCCCCGATACTACACTCGGCCATGGTCATCCTGAACTTACATTCTCGCTATCGAATAATGTCCTCAGTGCAACACAACTCAACACTTTTGGGCCCACTCCTCCACACAGTGGGACACAGCCGAAACAACGCATTTTTGAGAGACGTGCACCAATCCTCGAGATATTTTCACCTCACAGCGCCTGGGCCTTCGTGCAGCCGTAGATGCCTCCATCCCGGCTGAGCCCCCATTTGTAGGGACCGACGACGGAAAAATATTGAGGGACACAACGGGAATCGAACCCGGGACCTTCGGCTTACCAAGCCGAGGCTTTGCGCGCTACACTAACCACTCCCTCTCTATTCTCCTTTGTCGGTTTCCTATTTGGGTATGGAGGCCCCGATACTACAAGAGTTAATTATTTTCGCTTTTAAATCGCTCGTCAAACACTCTCCAATTTACCACTTATCCTTCGTTCCACTCTAAATTACCGTTCTTGCAACAATGTGACAAATATTTCTCTGAATCGAGTGAAAGAAGGTGCAAAGAGGGATGCAATTCACGAGCCACGAACGAATTCAAAATATTTCCCGTTGATTCGAAACTTGACACGCGTCTACGGATTCTGTTTCGTGGAATATCGAATTTTGACACGTTCCTTAATATCGAATTTCACAACAGAGAATCTAATTTAATGTTTCACGTTATCTGTATTGTTCATATTTTCATAGAACAGAGCAGTATTGAATGTTTAGCCGAAATGAAACACCCTGTACTCAAATATTCCATTTTATCGCTAACTGATATTAATTTCAATTACACACACACTCTCGTTAACAAGTATCAGGTCATTTCTACCATTTTTCTTCAATTTTATACTACTTCACATTCCTTCAACTTGCCAAATCTTCGTACTTTTAATACACATTTATCGAGAACTTCCTACGCTTGATAACTCAATATTCATCATATTTATCACTGAAGTCTCCACCTTTTGAGTGAACTCTTGGATGCTGACGAAGCTATATGTATAGTTGGGATGCTGACAAAAGGTCAGAATACACTGGGCGAAAAGGACACACGGCTTTGTACCACGAAACCTTAGGATTGCGGGTACAGAGACATTTCGGTTATGACAAAATTCATTCAGATGGCCAGATTGTATTCCGACTAATCTCTCGAGAGTAACATCGCTAACGAACTGTACTCCGCAAATAAATAAGAGATAAAGTCGCGTGTAATATGGCGGAGCGGTGGTATTAGTAATTAAGCAAAACGCAGTATGAATTGTGCAATCTCGGTACAACGATAAATGCAGCAGAATACGAGCTGTTTGCCGAGAAAACAAAATATTAACAACCTAGAATATTTTTGTAACAATAATACTTTGCAACTCTAATAATAAATTATACACAAGGTGGAGCATGTGAAATAAGCCACCTAATTAGCTTCCCTAGCTATGGTGGTACGAGGAAATTTGCATACGTAATTTAAATGGCTCCAAAGGGTGAACGAGATAGAAGAGAATTTGTTCCGATGGAAGAAATCCGAAGAAATGAAAGGAAGAGGCGTTTGATTAAACATTTTTTGCAAAGATTACATATTTTACGGAAGTAGCATGTTGCAAAGTTAGTTTTGCACAAGGTGGGCCACGTCTAATCATCTTCCCTAGGTATGGTGGTAGGAGAAAATTTGCATACGTAGTTTAAATGGTTCCAAAGGGTGAATAAGATAGAAGAAAATTTTTTCTGACGGAAGAAATGAGAAGAAATGAATAATAACATGTTACAAAGTTAGTTTTCACACGAAACAGGCTATCTAATCATAATTTCAATCATTTTTAAAGGGTGAATGAGATGGAAGAAAAATTTGAAGTTTGATCGAATCGTCGAATCTATTGTTTCTTCTTTTTTAAAGTGACGTTTGAAGGTAGGGGAGAATCGTGCAGTACCGGCCAAAGCTAGATCTCGCTTATACTGTTAGTTGACTGCACTATTGATGGA
>NW_017106575.1:0-458 GCF_001263275.1 Habropoda laboriosa
TCTCGACTCGAACCTCAAATGTAATTATTGTAACAGAAAACTTCAATGCTCGTTGAATTTACTAACTTACTGACGTCAAGTAGTATATAACTACATATAATCAGACACGTCCACTACAATTCACATTTCGCAATTTCTCTTGGAATTTAGTCTTGACTCGAACCTCAAATGTAATTATTGTGACAGAAAACTTCAATGCTCGTTGAATTTACTGATTCACTGACGTCAAGTAGTGTATAACTACGTATAGTCAGGCACATCCACTACAATTTATATTTTGCAATTTCTCTTGGAATTTAGTCTTGACTCAAACCTCAAATGTAATTATTGTAACAGAAAACTTCAATGCTCGTTGAATTTACTAATTTACTGACGTCAAGTAGTATATAACTACATATAATCAGACACGTCCACTACAATTCACATTTCGCAATTTTTCTTGGAATTTAGTCTCGACT
>NW_017106576.1:0-461 GCF_001263275.1 Habropoda laboriosa
GTAGTTCTAAAATTCGACGCCGCCGTCCAGAATACATAACAGAACCGTACGCCATTTGGAGAATGAGAATTGCCGCCGTATATTATGTGAAAGTCGCGAAGAATTACTGTCGCCTAGCCGACGTCATAGGTGTATATTCTCTTCGTTTAACAGTAACACGGCAACCGTGTGCGATATTGAAGAAACAATCACACCTTTATATTCGGAATCAAAAAATTGTAAGATATCGTTGGATACATTTAGCTGAAGGAATTATATTTAAAGTCGAAATATTTTATCATTTGTATTTGCCCCGACCATCGTAGAGAGAAAATCCGACGCAGATGTCCAGAATGCACAGCAGAAATGAACTCCATTTAGAGTACGAGTATCGTACCGGTACGTTGCCTGAAAACACCGAATGAATACAATCTCCAAACGCGACGTTATATGTGTATATTCGCCTCGTTTAACAGTAACAC
>NW_017106577.1:0-404 GCF_001263275.1 Habropoda laboriosa
ATTCGGGAATCCGGCGTCCAGTTTTAGAACTACGAAGTGGGGGAAAATACAGGTAATTAAATATTACCGCGTTAAAATATTCCCTACAAATACATGTTCCCAACGAAATCTTACATTTTTTCGATACCGAATACAATGGTGTTGTTTGTTTGTTCAATAGCTAAAACGGTTGCCGTGTTGCTGTTAAACGAAGCGAATGTGCACCTATTACGTCGGCTAGGGGATAGTAGTTCTTCGCGACTTTCTGAGAACATACTGCGGCAATTGTCGTACTTTAAATGGCGTACGATTCTGCTATGCATTCTTGACGCCGGCGTCGAATTTTCGATCTACGATGGTAGGGGCAAATACAGATTACTAAATATTTCGACTTTAAAAATTATTCCTTCAGCTAAATTTATACA
>NW_017106578.1:0-811 GCF_001263275.1 Habropoda laboriosa
ATTCAATTCGAGATTCTCAACGTCTCAAAGTCATTATTACGTCTTTAAAAATAAATCACCATCAACATTACTTAATATCGTAAACATTAATAAATATCTGTTACAGCAATTCAATAAATACAATTTTCAACAGTATTTCATGACAAACACTCGGTTTCCTAATCCACTCGTTCTAAACCCGAACAAAAACCGTGAGTGGAATAATTCATTCTTTTACGCAACACTAATCTATTAAATGTACGAAATAAAAAGAGTCTCAGAATCAATCGCGGCGAGTGCTTCACTTTATTTGCAATCTGAATTTACGAAAAAGAAAAGATAAAAAAAAAGTTACCGTTAAACGCGAGAGCAGCCACGTTAGGGCGCTTTGGGCAATACGCAACACTAATCATCTATGCACTCTGTAATTTATCATACGCAACACTAATAACGGGGGATCCATGGCAGTCGTGATCAGGGCGGCTGCCCTGATCTCCTTTGGTGCAGCTCTTTCAGCGACTCCTGAAAAATTTGGGCATTTCGGCGCAACACTATTCAAAGACAAAACGCGTTTATTCATTTACGCAACACTATCGTTAAAATTACGGGTGGAGTAAATGGACTCTGAATAAATAAAATGAATTTACTCTGAAAAAAAGGAAAAAAGTGTAACTTTACTTTAAAAGCATTACAATTGAATAAAGATACCAAGTATAAGAATTCAATACACAAGAGCAATCGCGAGTAGCATTTCTTCGCAACTCTAATTAAAAACGCGATGCTCGATCAATTCGCAACTCTAATTCAAAACGCGATCTCAGTTGATTCGCAA
>NW_017106579.1:0-798 GCF_001263275.1 Habropoda laboriosa
GACGTTATATGTGTATATTCTCTTCGTTTAACAGTAACACGGCAACCGTGTGAGATATTGAAGGACCTAGCACACCTTTGTATTCGGTATCAAAAAAAGGTAAGGTTTTGTTGGGAACATTCAGGTGTGGGAATTATTATGAAAGTCGATATAATTAATTATCTGTATTTGACCCACCATCGTAGTGCGCAAATTCGACGCCGATATCCAGATTGCGTAGCTGAAATGTACTCCATTTAGAGTTCGAGTATCGTACCGGTACGTTACGTGAAAGTCGCGAAGAACTACTATCGCCTTGCCGACGTTATAGGTGCATTTTTGCTTCGTTTAACGGTAACAAGGGAACCGTTTGAGCTATTGAAAAAACAGAACACACCATTGTATTCGGTACCAAAAAAAGGTTAGATTTCGTTGGGAACATTCATTTGTTGGAATTATATCTAACGACGAAATACTTAATGATTTGTATTTTACCCCACCTCATAGTTAGAAAATTCGACGCCGGCGTTCAGAATGCATAGCAGAACCGTACGCCATTTAGAGGATGAGAATCGTCGCAGTATGATATGCGAAGGTTGCGAAGAACTACTATAACCATGTGCGTCATTATATGTGTATATTCGCTTCCATTCACAGTAACACGGGAACCGTTTGAGCTATAGAAAAAACAAAGCACACCTTTGCATTCGGTACCAAAAAAAGGTAAGATTTCGTTGGTCACATTTACTTTCAGGAATTAGTATTAGCGTCGAAGTATTTAATTATCTGTATTATCCCCCACCAGCGTAGTTCGAAAAT
>NW_017106579.1:2365-2940 GCF_001263275.1 Habropoda laboriosa
GTCACATATAGTTTGAGGAATTATTTTTAACTTCGAAATATTTAATTATTTGAGTTTCCCCCACCATCGTATATAGAAAATTCGACGCCGGCGTCCAGAACGCATAACAGAACCGTGCGCCATTTAGACGACGTAAATCGTCCCAGTATGATATGCGAAGGTCGCGCAAAACTACTATAATCATATGCCGGGTTATATGTGTATATTCGCTTCGTTTAACAGTAAGAACGGAACCGTTTAAGCTTTGAATATCAAAGCACACCTTTATATTCGGGGTCGAAAAATTGTAAGATTTATTGTATACATTTATCTGAAGGAATTATTTTTAAAGTCGAAATATTTAGTTATCTGTATTTGCCCCCACCATCGTAGAGAGAGAATTCGACGCCGATATCCAGAATGCCTAGCAGAATCGTACTCAATTACGATTACGATTATCGTACCTGTACGTTGCGTGAAAATGGCGAAGGACTACTATTACCTAGTCGACGTTACATTTGTATATTCGCTTCCTTTAACAGTAACACGGGACCTTTTGATCTATTGAAAAAACAGACCACACCTTTGTATTCGGT
>NW_017106580.1:0-580 GCF_001263275.1 Habropoda laboriosa
CTTTTACGACTGTCACTTTATTTATTGCTACCTGTTTATCATCAAAAAATTAAATTGACCGTTTTTACACTCGAATATCATATATCAACCACTGTTCCTTGCTCCCGAGTCCTGCAACAGGTTAGTTTGTTTTGTTTATAACAACGCGCTAGAGTTTCAAAACAACCACTGAATATTTGTTCAGTTAGACATGCATACCATCGATTAAAATATACGCCATCAACTAATTAATTGACATTAACCACTGCAACGTCAACCGCGTCTCATAGGACAGTTACTTTATTTATTGCTAACTCTTTATCAACAAAAAATTACCGTTATTACACTCGAATATCATATATGAACCACTGTTTCATGCTCCCGAGTCCTGCATCAGATTAGTTTGTTTTTTTTTATAACAAAGCGCACATGTTAAATAACAACCACTGATAATTTGTTCAGTTAGACGTGCATACTATCGATTAAAATATACGCCATCAACTAATTAATTGTCATTAACCACTGCAATATCAACCTCGGCTTTTACGACTGTTACTTTATTTATTGCTGCCCCGTTATCAACAAAAGATTAAATTAACCG
>NW_017106581.1:0-663 GCF_001263275.1 Habropoda laboriosa
TCTATTTTTGCAGCAAATAACTCAATTTATTAGTTCCAGATTTATTAAATTTTAAAATCAAGACTGATATAAATTTGCGACTTTCTTTCTGATGCGTTCTCAATCATAAAGATCAGTTCTCGAAATTTATTATTGTCAATACCGATAAGAGAAAAATTAGAGAGAATACTGAAATGGTTCGGTGTAGGAATAAAATCTATTTTACAATGACCAGCTGTGTGGTCTTCGACTAGTGAGTTGTCTTTTGACGATGATTAATTAAATATTTTTTGGTCGAATATACGAGCACAATTGTGTTCTCTTCGAAAGAGAATTTTACCCCGAGTTCAGTTATGAGTTTCATTGTCAGAGGTTTAAATATAAATTCCACTACACACTCTCTGAATATCTAGAAATAGTAAAGATATCCTAATGATTTATTCTCCTGTTCCATTTTAATAATGTATTTTTCTTACAGAACTTCATTTCTATGATTTAGTACATGTAATAAAATATAAATAATAAAGATTAGGTACTAATGATTTATTCTCCTATTCCATTTTAATAATGTATTTCTCTTACAGAACTTCGTTACTATGATTTTGTATATGTAATAAAATATAAATTTTATCGTCCCAAAAATGATCGTATGCGTGTGATATAAAGTGTGCGTTGGTTTGAATA
>NW_017106582.1:0-537 GCF_001263275.1 Habropoda laboriosa
AAAGACGTAAGTCGGGGGACACAGGATAGACACGTAGATATGTATGTATGCAAACATACATACGCACGTATTTGTCAGATTAGGGGTTGCATTTTCTTTTAAATTTATAGAAATGCTAGAAAGGATCACATTTAAAGTTTCGAATTCTTTGCTCAAGTAACTTCCAGACTGGTTCAGTAAGAATTAAACACGTGGAGCGTGAAATATCGGTTAAAAACAATTGACTGTCGAATTGTGTAGAAACGACGTAAATCGGGAGGACGTAACTCGGTGCCCCACCACAGAATCGTTGCACGAGTAGGCATGGCTTACTTTTCGAATATCGCCCCGTACTCGAGTTTGTCTGACCACTTCACATAAAGCAACTTCGAGATCGACTCTGACCTCGGTTTGTTATAGACCAGTGATTGCGAACCTTTTGAGCTCGGTGTGTCAAATTGGGAAAAAACCTAGCTTAAATCGGGTTCCGTGTCACATCTAGAAATATCCATAATTGTTGCGAGCGTTACGACTCACTATGGTTCAGCTCCGAATTAA
>NW_017106583.1:0-246 GCF_001263275.1 Habropoda laboriosa
GGTTCCACACCACAGGGCCACAAACGGATCCCTGTGGGCATCCCCTTTCAACATTCGTCCATATTCTATCATTCCTCCCAGTCATACATGCCTTTCTTTCCTTAAAATAGCTCATCCATAGCCCAATCTCCTCACATTCTAGCCAACGCAGCCGTGCTGCTATCTTTTCCCATAAAATACAGTCAAACGCCCCTCGAAAGTCCACAAATATTCCCAATACGTACTTCATTCTCGACTCTTTCACAC
>NW_017106583.1:849-2588 GCF_001263275.1 Habropoda laboriosa
CACACATTTACGCATATCCTGTAGTTCACTCGTCCACCATTTCGCTCTTTTCACATTCATCCCACCCTTTCTTTTCATCATTCTCTCATTAGCTTCATCTATCCATTTGGTAAGGAGCGAGGCCTTTTCACATGCATTCAGTTCTCTATACTCATTCATACCATACATATCCGCACTCATTCTTAATAATCTTCCATACTCTTCCCAATCAACACACCTGGTGACCCATCTCTTTTTCACATTCACTCTATCATTCATACCAGATTCATACTTCTTCATGCGTACCAATATCACATTGTGATCACTCATACACCATTCATTCTTAATTTCCCATTCATACTCATAATCTTCGTTCAACCCATAACCAAGCGTAACATCAATATCACTCTGTCCATTCGCACCGCAGAAGGTGTACCATTCACTCGGTACATTCAACACACACACATTCTTTTGTACCATGTATTCTTCCAAAATTTCACCACGCACTTCACTTTCACGACCTCTACATTCACCCTTGCTATGCCATAACGCACTCGTGGCATTCGCATCTGCACCAATCAAGACAGGCACTCCACTTGCATACTCAAACACTCTGTCCATGTACTCCAGATACGGTTCGATATCCGCCCCGAACTGGAAGTACATGGACACCACATACATACATCCAAACTTACTCTTCATCCACACACACACGCCATATTCATTCGTACACTCATTCACCAACATTGACTCCACACTGTTATCATTCACCACCACACACGCTTTGATCACACTCTCACACGCATACACTCTCATGTGGGTTGGCAGACCCTTCACTTCACCATACGCAACATAGGGCTCCTGCAGGAGCGCCACACTCATACCTCTTTCACACATCATCACACCCAAATCATTCATAACCGCACTCGCACGCTGACAATTCACCTGGATCACATTCATACAATCAGTCATCGCTTACTCTCATTCTCATTCTCTCAAGCATACCTTGGTACTCTGGGCAATCTTTCGAAAGCACAGAGTGACCACACTCTCTCTTTCTCTCTTTACAATTTCTACACTGTTCTTTTGCTCCACATACAAAACTTTCATGCCCTTGCACTCCACACTTTCTACACACTTTCTCATTCACCTTACATTCACGCATCATGTGTCCAAATCCATAACATTTAAAACACCTCATAACACATTCAATCTCTCTTACTTTGAAGGCATTCCAGCCTACATACACTCTTCCCTCTTTCAGAATTCTCTCTTTCGCTCGCACATTCATTTCCAGCACTACATTCCCTTCTTTCGCGTCTTTTTTATTGCTTCGACTTATAATTCTCACTCGTTCTTTAAACTCATTCACACTCATATATTCTCTCAGATTCCTTTTATACAAATCATTCATTAAACATTCACTCGTCATTTCATTCGGAACATCATACAAGATCACCTTCGGGCCGATCTTCCTTGGAAGATCGACCTTCAGGCCGATTTCTTTAAATTTAGTGCAATCACGTATGATAGCTCTCTCTCTCTTTCACTCACAGTCTCAATCGCAATGCCCACATTCCTCGTTTTTCTTAGGGCACTCACACGCACATTCAACAAATCACTCACCTCATTCAAAACTTTCTTTTTAATTTCTTCACTCGTGACATCCGTACTCTCATTTACAGGCTTCACCACGACGGCATACGCCTTCCGTGGTGGGGCCTTCCGTTCACGCACACTCGTTCTTCCACCCTCACGCA
>NW_017106584.1:0-471 GCF_001263275.1 Habropoda laboriosa
ATAACGTCGCGCTTGGAGATAGTATTTCTTCGAGACTTTCACGTAACGTACCGGTACGATACTCGCACACGAAATGCAGTACGATTCTGCAATGCATTTTGGACATTGGCGCCAAATTTCCGAACTGCGCTGGTGGGGGCAAATACAGATAATTAAATATTTCAGCTTTAAATATAATTCCTTCAGCTAAATGTGACCAACGAAACCTTACCTTTTTTTGGTACCGAATACAAAGTTGCGATTTGTTGTTTCAATATCTCAAACGGTTCCGGTGTTACTGTTAAACGAAGCGAATATGGACATATAACGTCGCACATGGTCATTGTAGTTCTTCGCGACCTTCGCTAATCATACTGGTAAGATTCACGTCCTCTAAATGGCGTACGTTTCTGCTATGCATTCTGGACCCCGGCGTCGAATTTTCGAACTACGATCTGGGGGAAAACACAAATAATTAAATATTTCGTCGTT
>NW_017106585.1:0-988 GCF_001263275.1 Habropoda laboriosa
AACGAAAGTCGCGGCTCGCGGAGTAGTCCGCGCTGGGCGATAGGTGACGATCGTCACATGCGGAATATTCCGCTTACGGATGCAAACGGGTTAATACCCTCTCAGCGGAGAATGTGATTTCTCGTGAATTCTATATCTCTAAGCGTTCTTTACTACAAACAATCGGAAAACGATCCACCTTCGAAACACGAGGTTGCCAATTTCACAATGCACTTCGCCTCTTCGAGGGCAGTCATGAAGGCTTGACGGCGTGTTAGAAAATTCATCGAACGGTGTAGGGATCGAGTGTTGTTCACTCGAGCGCGCGGTGAAAAATACAATTGGCCGCGTGCACACAGCGGACCGGCAAAGATACATTATAAGTATGCGCATAACGACACTATTAGTTTCCGGTGGATCGAGTTCTTCCTTCCATGCTTGAGTCGCGTGGGTAAGGATACGGATACAGAGGCCGAAGCCGGGAGAAGACGGAGGGCTCAACGCCCGCGCCACCTCCTCTTTCTCTTCCACCTTCAACGCCGGTGACTTTCGCTGCCACGAGTTATGGCTTCACGCTCGGTTGCACCGGCAATTTATGAAGCGAAAGATCGAGCGAGGTGTCCGAGGAAGAGACAGAACGATGCGATGGTCAGAATCGGGAGTCGCCGCGAGAAACTTTTCTCGACGTTCGTTTCTTTCGATCCTGCGGCTCCTCCAGATGTCTCTCCGCAGTGGACCGACCGTTTCGTACTCTCCCAGTGGAATGAAACGTGAAAAGGTGGATCAGATTTTCCATGTTACTCGAACTCTTTCACCGTTACATGGTCAGGAAAAGGGCCTGGAGTCGAGCGTCGCTTCGTCGGTTTCTCCCGACTTTGCTCCCTTCCTACCTGTGGCGGTTGCTTGGCGTTTTGGTTTGTAATTATAAAGGTGTCTGGTTATGATAATAATAATATCTAATAATAATGTTAATAATAATATAATAATATCTAATAATAATAATGTTAAT
>NW_017106586.1:0-1039 GCF_001263275.1 Habropoda laboriosa
TTTAAATCTGATTTTCTCAAAAATTAAGCTTTGTACGAAGAAATTTCGTCGTACATTTATTTTTATAAGGAACCATCCCTTGTCTGCTTGTGCAATACTCCCGGCTGCTTCCCGTACCTTCTCTGTAAATTATAGTGAATTAGATTCAATAGAAGAAGCTACATTACCAACGTTGTAATTGCAATTTCGGACGATTCGCGCAGTTTTCCTAAGACCGTTCTAAAAATAACTCTTCGCAAACGAAGGTGAAAATTGTCGGTGAAACAGGAAGAGGTATTTGAAGAAGAATTTACCGTGTCGCTTAAAAGCTTCACTTCTTCGTGTATTGTTTCCGAACCACTAGCCGCCAAGTGGCGGAGGCTCGCGAGACGTGTCGCACCCTTAGTCCCATTTTATGCGGAGAACGTTCGCGCCGCTAAATCGTCCAATCCGCAACAAGTTATTTAAAGTCTTCTCGCACGGAACACGCCAATTAAACTCTTCTACCTGCTCTACGTTTCTCGTGCAGCTTCTTTAAGACGAATCTCGATCTTCTTCGACGTAGTTTTAGTCGGTAATTTCTTCACTTATCAATGATAATTCTCTCATTTTTCTGTCGACACTATTTCACGTCTTTATTTCTTATTTTTTTACGTGTACACTGATTGGTCGTTCCTGAGGATCATTGATAGTCAATCGACGTGCCTGATGGACATCGTGAGCACCCTTCTCTTGCGATTTTAGCGCGTTTGCTCTTAGGGAGAGTCGTAATGGACGTTTTGACAACGCTGAATTTGTTCTAGGTTCTGACCAATCGGTCTCCTGACTGTTCTAACAAATTTCTGTAGGATTCTTCGGAAATTCTCACTTTCTAACAAATCTTTAGACTATCGAGGATGAGAGAAGCGAATTTCTAAAGCTCTGAGGCCCAGAATCAATGCTATGGACTTAAATTTCTCTCGTAAGGATATCTTAATCTTCTATATATATTCTAATAATGTAGGAACCTAGGGAAAAATATTGAGGGACCTCAACGGGAATCGAACCCGGGACCTTCGGC
>NW_017106587.1:0-813 GCF_001263275.1 Habropoda laboriosa
TCTAATACTTTCCAGCAATTGGAAATTACTTCGATACTTGTACCAGATATATATATACATACATATCGTTTCGTTTATTTGGTAATTCGTGTAATTCAACATCGGTGATTTACAGAAAAGTCTGGGGTTGGACGATCGGACATGTTTGGATATTGTACGATTGTGTAACCACCGCGGGACGGTTACAGAAATAACAAAAGGCGAGTGTATTAAACAACGCGCATTATCGATCATTAATTATAAATGTTGGGTACAGAGGTTTGAATCCCTTTCCTTGGCTATCCAGCTAGATAGAAGTCTGTACGATGAATTTTCACTACGTATACACAGAGTTTAGTTGTTACTTCTCGATTCCTAAACGTACCTGCATACGTGAGAAATAGAAGCGACGTGGCAATAGAAACCTGACGATTAACGCATACGCGGTACTTAATTAACGCATCGCCTGTGAAATGGAAAGTCCCCGTGACCCATATGTTCCGGGGGAAATTAAATTATTGCTATTTTCGGAATCACCTGTTGGCAATACTCCATCTGATAATATCCAACGAGCCACAGAAGCGACACGGCCGGCTCCGATATATCGCGCGTTGTGCTGGTGATTTTTCGATATTTTCCCGAAAACTTTGACACCCGACAAATTACGGGTATTGGCCGTTTTATCGGTAATACCGGCCTCGATGTAATTACGTAATGCCGATGATTGCTATACTGTTTACATTATTACCGGCGACCCAGCTATTTATTTCGAACGCAACACGTGGCGCGTTTTTGCTTTTCGCGTTATTCCGCGTCCCGGCTGTCTCGTGCCAT
>NW_017106588.1:0-601 GCF_001263275.1 Habropoda laboriosa
ACAAACAAGGCAGATATTTAGCTGAGCCACCCTGTATACACGCAATCACCTTGAAGGCCTCCTCGAACCGTATTATACGACGTAAAAAAATTTTCATTGATCCACTAACAACAGAATAATCTAAGGTTGTTCGGGTCGCGTAATGCTCGATGCTCAAGTGCCGAACTGGTACGCGAGTTTATTCACTCTTCGATTCATTCAGTGTGAAATGCTAAGAACTGAGACGAATCTGCCTTTTGTAACAACTATTTTATTTTACAACAAGAGTGATAACTTAAGGTGATACTGTGACGTGACTATCAAATACTAACTGCCAAAACAACTGCCAAAGACGCGCTCCAGCTTCGTGTCCTTGGTTTTATCAACTCGGCCAGTTGCTGATTGATGGCCGATTTCATGGGATGTAGTTACTGAGTCTTGATAGGTTGAGGTTGTTTAGGTGGGATGTAGCTCCTTCCAAGGGGAATGGATTGCTGCTAACATTGAAATTTCCATTTTTTGGGCATTTCCACCGCGCACGTGACCTCTCCACGGGGGCTGCGGTACGCGCGAGAGGACCGGTACCTCGGTCTGGCGGGCAAGTGTGATTGAACAAGTTTGT
>NW_017106589.1:0-377 GCF_001263275.1 Habropoda laboriosa
GTGAACATTTATTGGTAGGGAATATTTTTAAAGTCGAAATATTTAATTATCTGTATTTCCCCCACCATCGTAGTTCGAAAATTTGACGCCGACAACCAGAATGCATAGCAGAATCAAACACCATTAGAGTACGAATATCACTGCTGTACGTTATGTTAATGTCGCGAAGAACTACTATGGCCTAGCCGACGTTATAGGTGTACATTCGCTTCGTTTAACAGTAACACTGCAACCGTGTGGTATATTTATGAACCAAGCACACCTTTGTATTCGGTGTCAAGAAATGGTATTATTTCGTTGGTCACATTTAGTTATAGGAATTATTTTTAAAGTAGAAATATTTACTTATCTGTATTTGCCCCCACTAAAGTAGTTCG
>NW_017106590.1:0-800 GCF_001263275.1 Habropoda laboriosa
TTGGGGAGAGGTGAGTGAATTTTGCGAACTTTGAGGAGAGGTGAGTGAATTTTGCGAACTTTGGAGAGAGGTGAGTGAATTTTGCGAACTTTGGAAAGAAATGAGTGAATTTTGCGAAATTTTAAGAAAAGGGGTATGAATTTTGCGAACTTTGGAAAGAGGTGAGTGAATTTTGCGAACTTTGGATCGAGGTGAGTGAATTTTGCGAACTTTGGAAAGAGGTGAGTGAATTTTGCGAAATTTGGGAAGAGGTGAGTGAATTTTGCGATCTTTGGGAACAGGTGAGTGAATTTTGCAAAATTTGGGAAGAGGCGAATGAATTTTGCAAACTTTGAGAAGAAGTGTGATGAATATCTCCTCAATTTGATCACTAAAGCGACGGTTCCAGCGCACTGCGCACGCCCAATAGATACAGACGCACAGTATCTTTTGTTTCATTTCGCAACCATAAAACATACTAAATTTTGCAATCTTTGAGAACAGATGAATTCCTTCATTGATACAATTTACCAAATTGCATTTCACCAAAAAACAGTGAATTAATTTTAGGACAGCAAACAAAAAACAGAACGTTTATACTTTCAAATACATTTATTTCGAAAGAGGAAAAAAACAACAGCTCGCTTCTCAGCATATTTACCAGAGAAAATAAAAACCAATCGATATTTCTACAAATCCAAACAAATCCTTACTGTTCGTTATAATAAATAAAATAAATTAACGACGAAACAACAGGGGAATGTAAATGTTGCATTTGTCTAACAATAAATATTCTATCTAAAACAAAAAAACAAAAAAAA
>NW_017106591.1:0-1427 GCF_001263275.1 Habropoda laboriosa
CCACAGTTTTAAAGCAATTAATCCAGAATTGATGTATATTCACATCTTCCAATTCAAAATGAACATGAACCATTTTCTCGAAAATACAACTTCCTATACAAAAACTATCTTACACATAATAATCGAAGTTCAGAATCATTCATAGTAAATCCATCGTTCCACAGTTTTAAAGCAATTAGTCCAGAATAGATGTATTGGATGATTGCAAAAGTTCGTGCTCGATTTGAAAATAAAACACAATCGGTGTGTGCAAAAGCAGATCTCATTTGAAACTAAAATGAATAATTATTTGAAAATGAAACACAAGCGGTGTATCTTTCGATAGGAAAGTAACATTACGCTGAAAGGAAGATCTTGTCGAGGTCGATAAGGTTCTCGCCACCTCTGAAAATCGGACACGAACTTTTCCAATCATCCAATATATTCACACAAATCCTCTGTTCGTATCACCTGGTGTCACCCTGCTACGTTTCCTGTACTCGCGAAACGCGAGCTACCACCCCTAAATCCACCGTGAACGTACTTCCATCGACGTTAGAAAAGCCATTTGGTCGGAAAACGATCTTACCACCGGCAAGAGTCGTTACCCTTGCTCTCTCTCTCTGTCTCTCGTAGCTTGCCAGGATTGAATGCCGCGTTCCGGTAAAACGACCGATTCTCCTCTCCGTTTCTTTCGTAAACCGTTTGCATACTTATTATTCGGATGCGTTGTCGGCTACTCGTCGACTCTTTGACGGCTCGGCTGAGAGGTAATTTGGGACCAGAAAGCTTAGCAATTACTATGTAAATCGACTTCAGATTATTCGTAATGTATGCGTCTTATTTCGTGCTCGTTACACAGCTACCATCCCGCCTAAGAAGCCGACATGTCCGCCAAAATTCTTTCCACAATATCGCCGTGGTAATTTTCGATTTATCCTGGATCGTGCTATTTTTTTCCCGTTTCTTTTCCTCGTTTTTCCTTTTATTTCGTCAAACTATAAAGCTGAGTGTACGATAATACAGAGAGAGATTCTAGATAAGGCTGGTCGTGTCCGATTAAACGCGTCGCTAGAGAAGAGACGCCTGTTAACCTGCCTCATTTCACGTCGTCGTCGTCGTCATCGTTGTCGTTCAACCGAAGTTCTATCAGTGTGACACGTTCAGTATGCGTGATGCAAATTTTTTTGGGACCTAGGTGTGAATTTTAAGCCGTATTAGCGCGACCAAATTAGCCCCTTCCTCGATGCCTGCGAAATAGAGAACTTCCTTCTCGTGTGAGTTTTGTTTTTACGTTTAATATTCGAACATGGTTTGGGAATTTGCTTTTTTCGTGTGCAAATTTGTCGTTTTGAGGATGGTTTCGTGGGAAAATTCTTGAAAAATGGGGAATACTCTGTTTTGGTATATTTTACCGAAATGAAATTTTAGTGTTTGCGACTTAGCCC
>NW_017106592.1:0-498 GCF_001263275.1 Habropoda laboriosa
ATTCTCGCGACAAACCACGTTTTGCAGTACTGCAAAATGAGTGTTTCCTCTTTATTTTCCATGGTCCGCCAAGTAAAACGTCTTTTAACAAATATAAACGGAAATACTGCCGTTTTCCCGCGGCAACCCACGTTTTGCAGTACTGCAAAGTGACTGTCTCTTCTTTATTTTGCATATTCCGCTACGTAAAACGTGTATTAACGAATATAAACTGAAATACTGCTGTATTCTCGCGACAAACCACGTTTTGCAGTACTGCAAACGAATGTTTTCTCTTTATTTTGCATGTTACGTAACGTTAATCGTCTTTTCACGAATATAAACTGAAATACTGCTGTTTTCACGCGACAACCAACGTTCTGCATTACTACAAGCGACTGGTTACTCCTTATTTTCCATGTTTCGTCACGTAAATCTGGTTTTAACGAATGTTAGCTGAAATACTGCTGTATTCTCGCGTCAAACCACATTTTGCAGTACTGCAAAATGACTGTCTCC
>NW_017106593.1:0-337 GCF_001263275.1 Habropoda laboriosa
ATAGTATTTCTTCGCGATTTTCACGCAACGTACTGGTACGATACTCGTACTCTAAATGGAGTATGATTCTGCAATGCATACTGGACATCGGCGTCGTATTATCGAACTACGATGTGGGGGAAAATACAAAGAATTATACTTTCATCGTTCAAAATGAATCCAACAAATAAATGTTCCCAACGAAACCCTACCTTTTTTTGGTACCGAATACAAAGTTGTGGTTTGTTATGTCATTACCTCAAACGGTTCCGGTGTTACTGTAAAACGAAGCGAATATACACCTATAACGTCGCGCTTGGAGATAGTATTTCTTCGCGAATATAACGTAACGTACCGT
>NW_017106593.1:2031-2616 GCF_001263275.1 Habropoda laboriosa
GATCTACGATGTGGGGGAAAATACAGATAATTAAATATTTCCGTGTTAAAATATTCCCTACATATAAATGTCCCCAACGAAATCTTACCTTTTTTTAATAACGAATACAAAGGTGTGCTTGGTTCTTCAGTATTTCACGCGGTTGCCGTGTTACTGTTAAACGAAGGGAATATGCACCTATTAGGTCGGCTAGGCGATCGTAGATCTTCGCGACTTTCACACAACATACTGCGGCAATTGTCGTACTCTAAATGGCGTACGATTCTGCTGTGCATTCTGGACATCGGCGTCGATTTTACCTCTCTACGATGGTGCGGGCAGCTACAGATAACTATATACTTCTAATTTAAAAATAATTCCTGAAACTAAATATGACCAACGAAATCTTGCCTCTTTTTGGTACCGAATACGAAATTGTGCTTGGTCCTTCAATATCTCACACAGTTGCCGTGTTACTGTTAAACGAAGGGAAAAAACACGTATAACCTCAGCTAGGCAATAGTAGTACCTCTCGACTTTCATGTAACATACTGCGGCAATTGTCGTACTCTAATTGGCTTACGATTCTGCTATGCATTCTGGACG
>NW_017106594.1:0-401 GCF_001263275.1 Habropoda laboriosa
TTCGCATTAATGGCTGGAATTTGGCCTGGCCAAAAACGGTTAACTAAGTACTTTTTGCGGACCGTTGTGTTCATGGTTATCATCAGTTCGCTCCTCGCTCAGGTACACACGTAACGTTAACATAAATGTACACTCTGTCATGCTTTACTCGATTTATACGATATTCCATCATTTACAATACAATAGAACGTGTGAAAAGTGTAATTATATCAGGGGTAGGAATTTTCTTGAGACAATTGTCTCGAAGAATTTCACCGATAAATAGTAGATCGTAGGAGGTCTGGATGAATAAGGAGGTTTTTACTCGGTAATTTCGGGAATACAAAGCGTTAACTGACTATACTGTAACGATAGTTGCAAAATCTCCCGATCTTCCTCCCTCTTCATCTTTCAACATTCCA
>NW_017106595.1:0-1041 GCF_001263275.1 Habropoda laboriosa
TATACGAAAACTGTCTTTCATGTTCCCCAAAAAAAACGAAATGACTTTCCGAACAACCCAATAGGTCATAATGCTGCAGCTGCGACTCGTAATATCAACAGTGCATTTGGAGAAGATACCGTAAATAAACGCACGGTGCAGCGTTGGTTCAAAAAATTTCGAAGTGGAGATGAGAGCCTCGAAGATGAAAATGGTCGTGGACGCCCTTCTCTCGTCGACAATGACCAATTAAAGGCACTGGTTGAAACTGATCCACGAACAACGGTTCGACAACTTGCACAGGAGTTGGGTGTAAGCCATCCAACAGTTATTGACCACCTGAGACAGCTAGGCAAGTCAAAGAAGCTCGACAAATGGGTGCCGCATGAGTTAAGCGTAGACCAAAAGAATCGTCGTTTCGAAGCGTGCTCTGCGTTCCTTCTACGCAATAAAAATGATCCGTTCCTTCATCGCCTTGTGACATGCGACGAAAAATGGATAATGTACGACAACCGTCGACGATCAGCCCAGTGGTTAGATCACGATGAAAAACCCAAACACTTTCCAAAGCCGAAGCAGCACCAAAGGAAGGTTATGGTGACTGTTTGGTGGTCTGCAGTGGGAATTATCCACTATAACTTTTTGAATCCGGGTGAAACGATTATAGCGGAAAAGTATTGTCGAGAAATTGATAACATGCACGAAAAATTGGAACAATTGAATCCGGCATTGATTAATCGGAAGGGCCCAATTCTTCTACACGACAACGCTCGACCACACGTCGCACAGTTAACGCTACAAAAGTTGAATGAATTGGGATATGAAACTCTGCCCCATCCAGCATATTCCCCGGATCTGTCGCCAACTGATTACCACTTCTTCAAACATCTCGACCACTACTTGCAAGGGAAGATATTTACCAACCAAGCAGCTGCTGAAAATGCGTTTAAAGAATTTATCAATTCCAGAACAACAGAATTTTACGCTACTGGAATCAACAAACTGACAGTTTGTTGGCAAAAATGTGTAAATTGTAATGGATCTTATTTTGATTAAAAAAAC
>NW_017106596.1:0-603 GCF_001263275.1 Habropoda laboriosa
ATTAAACACGTGCCCTTTACTATAAAAAAAAACTAACCTGATGCAGGGCTCGGGAGCAAGAAAGAGTGGTTGATATATGATATTTGAGTGTAATAAGGGTTAATTTAATTTTTTGTTAATAAAGAGGTAGCAATAAATAAAGTAACTGTCCTATAAGCCGCGGTGGACATTGTAGTGTTTAATAACTATTTATTAGTTGATGGCGTATATTTTATTCGATGGTATGCATATCTAATTAAACAAATTAACAATGGTTGTTATGAAACTCGAGAGCGTTGTTATAAAAAAAAAAAACTACCCTGATGCAGGTCACTGGAGAAACAAACAGTGGTTGGTATGTGTTATTAGAGTGTAATAAGGGTTAATTTAATTTTCTGTTGATAAAGAGGTTGCAATACATAAAGTAACAGTCGTAAAAGCAGTGGTTGACATTGCAGTGGTTAATAACAATTAATTAGTTGATGGCGTATATTTTAATCGATGGTATGCATGTCCAACTGAACAAATTAACAGTGGTAGTTATACAACATGTGCGCGTCGATATAAACATAAAACTAACCTGATGCAGGACTCGGGAGCAAGAAACAGTGGTTGATATATGAT
>NW_017106596.1:2170-2480 GCF_001263275.1 Habropoda laboriosa
TGCGGGTCACTGGAGAAACAAACAGAGGTTGGTATGTGTTATTAGAGTGTAATAAGGGTTAATTCAATTTTTTGTGGATAAAGAGGTAGCAATAAATAAGGTAACAGTCCTATAATCAGTGGTTGACATTGCAGTGGTCAATAACAATTAATTAGCTGATGGCGTATGTTTTAATCGATGGTATGCATGTCTAACTGAACAAATAAACAGTGGTTGTTATTAAACACGTGCGCATTATAGTAAACATAAACTAAGCTAATACCGGACTCGGGAGAAACAAACATTGGTTGGTATGTGTTATTAGAGTGTA
>NW_017106597.1:0-732 GCF_001263275.1 Habropoda laboriosa
TCTTTCCCTGGGCCTGTTCGCGTAGGGGTGGACAGGGATCGGCAGGACGACGCGTCCACACTCCTCACGAGACCGTTGAACGCGTACTTTTTGCGAACGACGCTCAGACAACGCGGAAATAGTTTTCGTGTAAAATACACTGTTGCGAGAACGTAGAAACGTTTAATTAATTTTACGCTCACTCCGAGTTAGAGTACTTTCTGACAGATGGTTCTGTGCGAGAGTGCGCCGCGGTCAAAGTGTTAACGCACCTAGAAAAATTTCTATCATTTCTTTTTCGATAATACGACGAAGTAAGGCGAGCACTATAGCGTCTGACGAATGTATGAACAAGTTATTTCAGGGTACACCGTACTTAGGAGGTGAAACGAAAATATTTGAAGGAACAATAACGCGTCAGTACTTAAGATATTTCAAAGAGAAACTGTGCGAATTGATGAAATTCAGAGCATGTTCCCGCTATTTAGAGAAAGTTTCGCCATTCTAGCTAGTCTACGTGCACACGGTAATGCATCGACTAATCAGCTATTTCCAACGAGAGTACATCTTATGAATATAAATAGCAAGGAATACCATAATCCTCTGCTAATTGTTACTCTTACTTTCTAATCTAGCAATATCGTAAAAATAGGAATAAGTAGCACGATGAAGAGAAATTGGAATATCAGTTGTTATGATGTGCTCGTGGTAGTTGCAACCAGCTTTCGAGCTTTGTCGAATTTAGCACGTGGT
>NW_017106598.1:0-2228 GCF_001263275.1 Habropoda laboriosa
CCGTCTAATTTCTGTTGTCGAAGGACCACCCAACTTATTGTGCTTAACTTGTGCTTAATTATACTTTATTTATCACTATGTAGTTGCACAGGCTACAACTTTTGTCTGTCGTGTACGTTCTGTCAGTGTCTGTCACTTGTTGAACTTTTCGATCTCTGTGATCGTACTATTCAGGTGCTACTGTCTTGCTCTGTGTTCTCTGGTGTTCTACTATGTTCTACTTCTCAATCTTTCGAAGGAAGCGGCGCTCCTTTCTTCCTCTAACTGCACGCTGATTGGGTAATTTGGGAAAATTCCCAAAATCCAATCAGCATGCTTCAGTGACATCGCAACACCCTTTTCTTGCGCCCTCAACGCGCGTTACCTTGGAGAGGGGGTGGCGATGTCTGACAACAGCGGGGAACTTCTTCCAGGTTCGACTTCGCCGGTCTCTTGACCGTCGCGACTGGTCTATGTCGACCCTTTGGAAGGCCCTTTGTTATGGCAAGGCACTTGGCTATTGAGGACGAGAGAAATGAGTTTCTAAAACTCTGGAGTTGTAAACCGAACTTTCTCTAGCCAGGATATTTTTTACTCGACACTCATGTTAACCGTAATCAAAAATCTTAATCTCAAATACAGCCTCTTTCCCATGGCCGTGCCATAAATCGTTGCGCTCAACATTAACAAAGGCGCAAATAACCTTGTTTTTTGCTGGTCAAATCGTATTGAAACCAGTGGATGATATTCTGATTAATAAATACAATTTTTACTAAAACTATATTGACTGAAGCCAACTAAAAACTCTACTCTACCCTAAAAATCTCTACTCTGAAAACCAACACACGTGGATAGTTTCATCTGTGATAACCTAATAGTTTGCACTTTTCCAAAAAACCAACAGGTGTTTTTAAAAGCTGCCTTTATCAACAATAAGTCGTTGAATAATTTTTCCTTAATTTTCTTCGAGATTTTTAATACGTGTAATTTTAATTATTTCTAAAATTCCTGATCCACAATCTCCCAGCAGAAACTCGCATTTGCATTACAAATACCGCAACTTAAACGGTCCACAAACCTAACATTAATCCTTTTCTTATTTGCATCGCGGAAAAAAAAAGTGTCTCGAATTTCATTTCGAACTTTCCGTCCGCCTTCATTTACATCGCATGTGGCACGTCGATTAATCCAGCGGCGAAGGAAAAATAGTCGAGCGCGAGTCGGACGAAACGCGGGCGGGAGCACAACGGGAATTACGAAAAACATTCGTCGTGGCCTGTGCTATTTCCGTGACGAAGATAAATACAGCGAGGCTGTCCTCCGCACAGCTTCGAATTCCGTTTGCTCGTTTAGCCGTGCCATCGACGCCGCTCCGCGCCTCCGAAGATTAACGATGGAAACCGCGAACGGAAGCCGGCGGAAGGTTCGTCCGCTCGTGAGTTATGCCCGCGACACGCTATCTCGTCCGCGATCTCTGCCTCCTTTGGCACACGCCACTCGCGAATTAGGATAATAATCTGCGGCCGAGTCGTGGAGCCTTCTCGCGACCAACCGCGAAACTGCTGGATCGCGTGAGATTTTCCCGCGGACGATCTTTTCTGCACGATCAGCCCTCGCGTTTTCTTCCCCGGGCCGAGCGAGCCCGCATCCCGTTTTATGTCGAGAGACAACGGTAATGGGGAGATATCGCGACGATCAACGTAAGCGAGGTCTTTTGAAACGTTGCTGATGGGATTCTCTTGGTCGAGACTTCTGATAACAGAAGCGATCGCATTAATCCTTCCCTACTACCTTCTGATTCGGTCCTATTGGGCTAGATCGGAGATTTCACTGCGATCAACGTAAGAGAGGCTTCTCGAGACGTTGCTGATGAACTTGAGTGGAGGTCTGATAAGGGGAGTGATGGAATTAATCGTTGGTTTTGGGAGGAACTTTCTTTGTAAATTAAATACACTACTGGCCGAAAGTTTCGAATCACCTCCCACTTTTCATCGATATTAAATCTGCTGCTAAATTTTTATAGATTTGAAGTTTATCTCAATTCTACATTTATCAATTTATCTTATATCGGTTGATTCGAACGATAAAAAATTCTCAAAGTCGCTGACATTTTCCGGAAATTTTTGTGTAAATTGCAATGCTCAGTGATTCCAAACTTTTGGCCGCTAGTGTATGTGTAAGTTGTGTTTGCACTCTGAAACAAATTGTTTTGTAAGTTTGCAAAATTATACTGTAGGGGATTTATGTGA
>NW_017106599.1:0-565 GCF_001263275.1 Habropoda laboriosa
CCTCAACAACTCAAAGTGAAGATTTATTTTAAAATACAGAACAAGGCCTCAACAACATTCCCTATATCCAATACATCCTTAAGTTCTCTGCTGTTCCAGCGAAATGCTCTAAGATTTTACACGGACACGCTGGGAGCTCCAAAAACGCGAGACACTCATGGTGTGCACTAATGGCACGACGACCCCTCTGTTAGTGGCGTACTGGTGCCTAGTTCCGCCATCGCGAAAGGGTTAATAACATTGTTCAAAAATCTTGAAGCAAAATGGTTAATACTGCATGGAAAAATCGACATCCTAGAATATTGGTAGGTTTATGACACGTCCGATAAATATGGTTTGGGGGTGCCTGCGAACACCCCAGGTATAAAAGTGCACACTGTCACCACGCTCTGTAAGCAGTTCTAATTGTACGCCCGTCTTGTCTACATCTGTCTGAACATCTTCTAAATATAATTATTTCCCTTACTCCACACGAGTTATTTATTTAATATAACCCCTCAACAAAAAATGTTAGTTAGGACAATTAAACTAAGGAGAGCAGAACAGGAAACAAGTTCAAGGTGAG
>NW_017106600.1:0-979 GCF_001263275.1 Habropoda laboriosa
CACGGCCTTGAGTGCCGCAACATCAATCGGTGCCGATTCTTGAGAGTTTAATTTACGACCTCGTTATATCGTGGCCCCAACTATACCTAAAATTTCAGATTTATCCAAACTGTAAGTTCGCCCAAAATTTTAAGCTTGCCAACTATCCTTTTACACCATCACCCATATCACCTCAATTCCGCGAATATTTCTCCACTCCTCGTAACGATATCACCATTGTCGCCAATTAATACAATTTTTACCACTTCAACCCGGTAACTTTTCACCGCGAAACTTCAACCTATTTCGCAGCGCACTATTCACTTTTAAATGGAAATTTTCTGTTTTCCGGAGTATAAGAAGACACGAGGCTGGTCCGTAGAATAGCGCAGCTACAGCTCGTCCATTTCCGCTGAACGATTTCTCGTCGTTACGGTCCGCAATTCTGAAAAGCTTCCGCGAGCAGCTAAGCCGCGCGGTACCACGAGAAATTTCGCTGGCTCCTATCCCCGCGGTTCTGTCTTATTCCGCCAGTTTTCACGCTCTATATTTCTCTCGATCCACTCTCACCTACCCTCGAACATTCCCGCGCCTCGCTGTTCGTACCGGTGTCACGAACATATGGCGTCGCCACGGGAAAATTTGCCGGAAAATTCGCCAGGTTACTTTCGAACGGTGTTGGGATCAAGGGATGCGAAACAGTCGAACGTCGAGGCCTCGACGTACCTGCGTTCCACGATTTCAATTAATTAATCGACACGCTCCACGTCGAAGTGGCAGGCGTTAATTAACAAGCCCGACCTCGGTTAAGTTCGTCGTTCCGATTGCCATCGAACGACGCGGCCGGTGCATCGTCGCCGATCCTGTGTAATTCAATAAACGAGAGACGGAGAGATGACACGACTCTCACAGCGTGTAATTTTGCAACGTGTGAAACACACGCGTGTGCTGGTTTCCACGAGCAGGGAGGAAAAACTTTTTGACGTATTCTTCGCCATTT
>NW_017106601.1:0-496 GCF_001263275.1 Habropoda laboriosa
ACCCTGGGTTTTTCTCATAAGCCCAGGTGACGCGTACTTCACGCAAAACACCCCCTCCTTGAGAGTGAGTGGTTGGCGTTGAGCGGGGACTAAGGCCCGAACGTGAGTGGGTCTTAGCCTCCCACCCAAACTCACCCCCGTCAAGGGACCCAAATGCGATCAGGGAAGGGGAAATGCGAGGGCTGACCGGGGCAACGCGCCAACGAGACAAGCAGAACACAAGAAAGGTTAAGAGCAAAAAGTTCAGGCGATCACACAGTCGCTACATTTTTCAATCGATTCTCGACGACGTGTCACAATTGAACACGAAAGCATTACTTAAATTTCGTTGAACTACAGGAAAAGTGAAATATATAAAACGAAGACCTACCTGGAGCATCGCTCACGCAAACAAATTTTAAAATGTTTTTGTTGTGCTTGAAGTTTATACTTTTCGTCCAATAGGTAATTTTCTTCACGTATTGTTGGATACTTATTACAGCATTATTAAGAATTT
>NW_017106602.1:0-716 GCF_001263275.1 Habropoda laboriosa
ATTCGCTTCGTTTAACAGTAACATGGCAAACGTGTGAGATATTGAAAAAACAATCAGATGTTTCTATTTGGTACCAAAAAAAAGGTAAATTTTCGTTGGGTACATTCAGATGGAGGAATTATCCTTAAAGTCTATATATTTTATTATCGTTATTTTCCCCGACATCGTAGTCCTAAAATTCGACGCCGGCGTCCAGAATGCATAGCAGAATCAAACACTATTATAGTACGAATATCGCTACAGTATGTTAGGTGAAAGTCGCGAAGACCTACTATCGCCTAGCTCACGTTATAGATGTATATTCCATTCGTTTAACAGTAACACGGAGAACCGTGTGAGGTAATGAAGAACCAAGCACACATTTATATTCCTGACAAAAAAAAAGGGGAAGATTTCGTTGTATACATTCAGCTGAAGGAATTATTTTTAAAGTCGATATATATAATTATCTGTATCTTCCCCCAAATCGAAGTTCGAAAATTCGGCGCGGATGACCAGACTGCATAGCAGAAACGTATTATATTTAGAGTACGAGTATCGTACTGATCGCGAAGAACTACTATCACCTATCCGACGTTATATTTTTATATTCGCTTCGTTTAACAGTAACAGGGCAACCGTGTGAGCAATTGAAAAAACAAACCACATCTTTCTATTCGGTATCAAAGAAAGGTAAGATTTCGTTGGGAACATTTATTCGAAGGGAATATCTTTAA
>NW_017106603.1:0-619 GCF_001263275.1 Habropoda laboriosa
CGTACTCTAAATGGAGTACATTTCTGTTATGCATTCTGGACGTCGGATTCGAATTTTCGGGCTACGATGAGGGGGAAAATACAGATGATTAAATATTTCGTCTTTAAATATAATTCCTTCCGCTAAATGTAACCAACGTAAACTTAAAATTTTTTGATCCCGAATATAAAGGTGTGCTCAGTTCTTCAATATCCCACACGGTTGCCGTGTTACTGTGAAACGAAGCGAATGTACAAATATAACGTCGGCTAGGTGATAGTAGTTCTTCGCGATTTTCACGTAACGTACCGGTACGATACATGTACTCAAAATAGAGTATGTTTCTGCTATGCATTCTGGACGACGGCGTCTAATTTTAGAACTACGATGGTGGGGGCAAATACAGATAATTGAATATTTCCATTAGCTGAATGTATATAACGGAATCTTTCCTTCTTTTGGTACCGAATACAAATTTGTGGTTTGCTTTTTCATTACCTCAAACGATTCCCGTGTACCAGTTAAACGAAGCGATTATACACATATAATGTCGCGCTTGCAGAAAGTATTCCTTCGCAAATATCACGTAACGTACCAGTACGATAATCGTACTCTAAATGGAGTACGATTATGCAATGCA
>NW_017106604.1:0-720 GCF_001263275.1 Habropoda laboriosa
GGCCCGCCCGGTGGGAGGAGTCGCCGCACCTATAGCAGCGGCGACTCCTGTCCACCTCTGCAGTGCACCGCTGCTGGGTATGCCCCTTCTCCAAGCAGCGGTAGCACTGCAGTGGGCGGGCCTTCAACGCCTCCACCCTTGCTGACACCCAGCCTACCCTTAGGCGGCCAGCGGTTGCCAACTTCCTGGCCGCCGCCAGCGGGCATCTCACCCAGAGGGTGCCCAGGCCGTTGGGGGAGGAGCGGATAACACCCGCCCTCACCCCTTCGACCGGGCACCCTCCGGCCCCCGCTACGGCAGCGGCCACCTCCTCAGGACGAGCTGAATCGTCAAGGCCGCTCACCCGAAGTTCCCCGAACTTACACGGGTGAGCGACCCTGACTCCGTCCTTTAACACCTCGCGGAGGCGCGTCGCCAGCGCCTCCGCTTTTTCCTCCCGGCCAGGGCCGGAGACCTCCAGGATGAGGCCCCCGGTCCTGGCACGGCGTGGGCGTACCTCCGCTATGCCCAGCTCCTCGATTTTAATATTCCCCCTGGCGGCGGCCATAATCCCGGCGTACGTTTGGGTACTGCCGGGGGCCACCGTCAGGGTGACTGCCGCGGAGCGGGGGGGGCGGCTTAGAACAGCCGCGCCCCTTGCCTTCCTTTGCGCGGGTCGCGGTGGCGGGGGCGGAGGAGCGGGCGGAGCCTTTGCGGCCCGCTTCGCCCTCCTCCCCACCA
>NW_017106605.1:0-565 GCF_001263275.1 Habropoda laboriosa
GTCACATTAGTCGCTTGCCTGGGTCAAGGGTGGTCCCCCCTTGTGGTGGGGATAGACCATGAATAGTCATGGCGTAGATCCGAAAGAACTCTTATAGAACTTTTACTGTACATGTTACCGCCGGACTACTTTAGTTTTTAAGATATACGCAAAAATATTTTCAATGTTGGGTACCATATTCTGTGGATTTGAAATTTTACGTTGAGTTTCGTACATGTTTACGTTATGTTTGAGTTTCTTTTGGCTTTATTTTCTTAATCTCTTAGCATTTAACATCCTTATTGCAAAACGACATGAAATTAAGGAAAATAAATTTAAGCGGTTACCGATTAATCCCGTCGTTAGTAAGTGAGCGACAGTCAACGTTCATTGTTAGTTAACCATTGACGGATTCTTTTGACCATCCCAACGTGGCGATTAAGCAACAGTGATCATTAACGAGCGCGTTAAACAAATAAAGCAAAATACTTTGCACATTTACCTAGTGCTTTAAGTTTGGGGAAGTTTAAAACTCAATATCTTTCTGCATGAATGGCCGAAAGCGACGGTCGGAATATTAACCTAA
>NW_017106606.1:0-623 GCF_001263275.1 Habropoda laboriosa
CAAATATATTTAGCATTGATAAAAAAAAACCGTGTCTGAAGAGGAGAATGAGGTGAAAAATCCAGCGATTTATGAAATTATAGTAAGTCTATATGGAAAAACACTTGTTACAAGCTTCACTAATGTAGTGTTAGGTATAAAAAGGTAGTTTATTATAATATATATAAGAATTAAATTTAAGGTAAGGATTGTATATACATATACGACTTCGACTCTTAACGACACGCTCGACTTTCCCATCCACACTGTCCCTTTTTTCCACAGGCAAAGCTATCGCTGACTCTTGACTTTCCCTCCACCACACCCTCATAAAACCATCGGCGACGCATCAGCCGATCACCCGATGAGCCTGGTCTTTGTCCGTCGTCACTTTCCCTTTTACTGCCTTCTTAAAACTACACGCTAAGTTATAACTATTGTTCCTTAAAACTACAATACTACTCTAACAATAACAATTATTTACTTTTTATGTAACACAGTTTGTAAGGACTGTACATCGATGTTCGTAGCTTTCGTTAATTCTGAACTATTTCGTCCCCGTCCGGGATCTCCTTTCCAGTTTTGGAAAACCCCTAAAAAGTCGAGAAATTGAAACCGCGGTCGTGTTCATTAAAGCAAGTCTC
>NW_017106607.1:0-516 GCF_001263275.1 Habropoda laboriosa
TTTGAAGGTGGGAAAATGCATTTACGCACACCGTTATGGTAGTGTGGGACTCCGACGCTTTTGCGACTACCCACTAAAAACCACACCTTGTATTATGCCTGTGATGTTTGGCAGGCAGCACCGTGTTTCTTTAGTTCGGCTTTCGCTGTTTAACCTATGCCTTTTCTTTGTGCATTATATCTTCCAGATGTTGTTGTGCGGTTGAACCTCCAGTAGCTGTTGAGTCCTCCCACAAGGGCTCTGGTGGATATCAGCTTTATTTCTGTTTTCTTGAGGATGCCTTTTTCAATCATGTCGCTGGCCGACGCACTACTCCATACACCGCGGTATGAGAGCGTGGCAGTTGTGAAAGATACATGGTCGACGTTGTATCTCTTCCTGATTGCACTTTCCAGGTTTTTGTACTTTTCTTCTTTATTCCGATGCGCCGTGTCTAAATCGATGTGCTCGCTAACGACCTGCACATCTAGTACTAAGGCCGTCGCGTCCTTCACCGATATCAGGTCAGGCTTCCTA
>NW_017106608.1:0-1037 GCF_001263275.1 Habropoda laboriosa
GAAGATTCCACGCACCCGCAGGTAGGGCCCCACTCCTTCCAAGGAAAAGCGCGCTAAGGGCGCCATAGAAGGGTGAGTGCCACTCTAGGGGCACGTTGATTGGTAATTTATGCGTACATGAAACCCCAATCAGCGTGCCTTCTTGTACTTGGCGGGGGAGTCACGGCGGACTCCGGAAAAAGGTTGGGACTCGAGAGTCGATTCGCAAGGAGTCACTCGTGTGAACAAGATACTCTCTCCAGAGGTTCAAGTACAATTCGAGTCGTTGAAACAAATTCGTTAATCGTTCGTGACGCACTCGACGTTTTGCTAACGTTCGAGCAAGGTAGATTTGAACTAGTTACCCAAGATTAGTTTGGCGGGTAATAAGTCGTGACGCGAACAGTTTGAAACGATCAAACGACGAACGCGACGCGACAATATAATTCCTTCAGCTAAATGTATACAATGAAATCTAACCTTTTTTTGGTACCGAAAACGAAGGGGTGGTTTTTTTTTTCAATAGCACAAACGGTTCCCGTGTTACTGTTAAACGAAGCGAATATACACATACAACTACGGGCTCGGAGATGGTATTTCTTCGCGACTATCACGTAATGTACCGGTACGATACTCGTATTATAAATGGAGTACGACACTGCTATGCATTCTGGACATCGGCGTCGAATTTTCGAACTACAATGATGGGGCCAAATACAGATAATTATATATTTCGACAATACTAATAATTCCTAATGCTAAATGTGACCAACGAAATATTACCATTTCTTGATACAGAATATAAAGGTGTGCTTTGTTATTCAAAGCTCAAACTGCTCCTGTGTAACTGTTAAACTAAGAAAATACACACATATAACGTCGCGCTTGGAGGTAGTATTTCTTCGCGATTTTCACGTAACGTACAGGTACGATACTCGTACTCTAAATGGAGTACATATCTGCTATGCATTCTGGACTCCGGCGACCAATTTTCGACTACGATGTGGGGGAAAATACTGATAATAAATATTTCGTCTTTAAAAATATTCCCTCTAAAT
>NW_017106609.1:0-790 GCF_001263275.1 Habropoda laboriosa
ATTTTTGCCGTTACTATTACACAGACACATACTCATTTCTCTTTATAATCCAACAGTTATTAAACAAGAGTAAGTGAGTTTGTGCGAATGCGAGGGATGCGAGTTGCCAAGAGAGTGCATGAGAGTGAGAGAGTGCGAGCGCGAGTCGCGAAGACCTTATAAATAAGGAAAAGAAGAGCGAGATTCGTTCATTTTCCTGCGAAGCGATAAAGAGTTACCAACTGTGTTTATCCTAATTACATAGCGTTGTTAGTTTTGTTTATCTCAATTATAGTTAACCAATTTCTAATTGCATTTTGCATTCCGTTTCCTACATGTATATAGTTGAAAGTGTACACATGTATACCTAATTACTTCTTGAAACCCGTGTACGATAGAAATTTTGCCATGGGTTAAAATGACCCTGCATTCGTCTCCCGCGTCCGTCTAAAACCATTCGCCTTCCGAGGGTTAAAATAACGAATATTCGAGGCTAACGTACATAGCGATTAAAAAATCGTAAGGCTAAAAAACAAAAATATATGAATTTTTCTCTCCCCATTCTTAATACCAAGGCATCGTCATCGATGTACAGGTAAGTACGCAGAACAACCTCAGTGAAATTGTCAAATTTTTTTTATCGATGACTAACTCGCGTAATTACCACCCTATGAATCATGTTCACGAAAATGAACAGAGAAAACAGTGGACAAAGAAGAAGAATAGGAAAAACACCGTGACGCAAAACGCGACTCGTTAACTCGAACCATGGGTCAGTCGACGATAAATGGGGTTCTCGTAAATTAAATCG
>NW_017106610.1:0-463 GCF_001263275.1 Habropoda laboriosa
TGTATATTCACTTGGTTTAACAGTAACATCGGCACCGTTCGAGGTTTGTATAACTAACCACAAATTTATATTCGGTACCAATAAAAGGTAAGATTTCGATGGGTACATTTACCTGAAGAAATTATATTTAAAGTAGAAATATTGAATTACCTGTATTTGCCCACACAAAAGTAGATCGAAAATTCGACGCGGATGTCCAGAATGCATAGCAGAATCATACTCCATTTAGAGTACGAGCATCGTACCGGTACCTTCCGTGAAAATCGCGAAGAACTACTATCACCTAGTCGACGTTATATTTGTATATTCGCTTCGTTTAACAGGAACACGGGAACTGTTTGAGCTATTGAAGAAACAAACCATAACTTTGTATTCGATACCAAAAAAAGGTAAGGTTTCGATGGTCACATTTATTTTTAGGAACTATATTTAACGTCGAAATATTTAATTATCTGTATTTGCC
>NW_017106611.1:0-511 GCF_001263275.1 Habropoda laboriosa
TATGCATTCTGGACGACGGCGTCGAATTTTTAATCTTCGATGTTGGGGGAAAATACAGATAATTAAATATTTCGGCTTTAACAATAATTCCTTCAGCTAAATGTAAACAACGAAATCTAATAATTTTTTGATCCCGATTATAAAGGTGTGCTTGGTTCTTCAATATCTTACACCGTTGCGGTGTTGCTGTTAAACGAAGCGAATATACACCTATTACGTCGCGCTTGGAGATAGTATTTCCTCGCGATTTGCACGTAACGTACCTTTACGATTTTGGCTCCCGAAGCGTAGTAAGATTCTGCTATGCATTCTGGAATCCGCCGTCGATATTTTCGAAATACGATGTGAGGTAAAATACAGATAATTAAATATTTCGACGTTAAAAATAATTTCTAAAGCTAAATGTGACCAACGAAATCTTACCTTTATTTCGTAACGAATTTAAAGGTGTGGTTTGTTTTTTCAATAGCTCAAACGGTTCCCGTGGTACCGTTAAACAAAGCGAATATAC
>NW_017106612.1:0-628 GCF_001263275.1 Habropoda laboriosa
CCCCCCCGCATCCCACCCGTACCACCCTCGTTGGGGTCCTCTCCCTCTCCTCGACCCGTTGCAACCGGCGTGACCCACCTGTGACTTCTCCTTCCCTGAACTAACCGCTATCTTTGTTGGTACTACCCCCACCACCTCGGGACCACTTCCATCCGACTCCTGACGTCACCCCGAACTCATCCCACCCGGCGTGACCCACCTACCCCCACTCCTTCCTTGAACTAACCGCTATCTCCTTAACCCTTGCCCCCACCACCTCGGGACCACTTGCACTCGACTCCTGACGTCATCCCGAACTCAACGCACCCAACCTGACCCACCCCACTCCACTCCTTCCTTGAACTAACCGCTATCTTTGTTATGCCTACCCCCACCACGTTGGGACCTCTTCTATCTTACTCCTGACGTCACCCCGAGTTGATCCCCCCCGGCGTGACCCACCTAACCCCACTCCTTCCTTGAACTAACCGCTATCTTTGTTGGTATTACCCCCACCCCGGCGTGACCGACGCCATCTTGTTCCTTGCCTCACCACCGACCCAACGCACCCCCTCTGACCCACCTACGACCAACCGTTCTCGAGATATCCGCCATTTACTTTTTGACCCCGCCATCTTGTCCGCCATCT
>NW_017106613.1:0-903 GCF_001263275.1 Habropoda laboriosa
GTTTCGATTGTATGTGAGATCGGCCTCAACAACGTCATTTGGTAACACAGCTGAATTTCCTCCAGGTCAGGTACTCGTGACTTGCCGGTCCGGGCCTCGTACGGCGGACCTTTCAGAAACCCTTGGTTTATGATGCGGTAATTTGCTATTGAGGCCGTCATGCATTGTCGAATTTCTAGAAATTAAATAAGCTAAAAATGGTTTCCTGAAAAATAGCTTTTCAAGCGCGCACGTCATAAACCGTGCTGGTAGTCTGCTCGCCAAATGTTCTTCGCTGTAGCTGGTCGCTACATATTCTTTAGTCTCGAAACGACTAACAATTTTGCCGCATTGTCGTCCAGCCTATACGTCGACCGCAGCAACGCTAATTGCCTTTCCTACACATCAGAATATTCGCCGTTTCCTTCCAAATAATTTAGCATGGCCTTCGTCGATTCGTCTATCGTTGTCGTTGCACGCTGTCCTGAGCCAGTGTTTTATCTTCTGGATATGTTGCCAAAGCGACAGTTTATTAGTTCGTATATTTGCAAAATCATGTTCCGGTAGGTTCGTTAACGAATCACCTATAAGGAAATGGTTAGGGGTTAAGGCGTGGAAGTCGTTAGGATCAGAGGACAATGGTACTAAAGGACGAGAATTTAGAATGGCCTCGATCTAAACGATAAATGTATAAAATTGCTCATACGTGAAAATTGCATCGCCTATCGTTTTGTGTAAATGCCCTTTAAAGGATTTCACTGCCGCCTCCCAGAGCCCATCGAAGTGTGGGGAGCGAGGCGGAGTGAAATACCACTCCACGTTTTCTTGCGTAAGGAAACGTTGCGTTTTGTTCTTATAGTCGTCTGATAGTAAGAAGGCACGAGTTTGCGCAATTTGATTCTTGACCCCTACAAAATTCGTTGC
>NW_017106614.1:0-377 GCF_001263275.1 Habropoda laboriosa
ACTTTCACGTAACGTACCGGTACGATACTCGTACTCTAAATGGAGTACGATTCTGCTATGCATCCTGGACTTCGGCAATAAATTTTCGAACTACGATGGTGGGGAAAAGCACAGATAATTAAATATTTCGCCGTTAAGAATAATTCCTCAAACTAAATGTGACCAAAGAAATCTCACCTTTTCTAGGTACCGAATAAATCTGTGGTTTGTTTTTTCACAACCTCAACCGGTTCCCGTGTACCAGTTAAACGAAGCGAATATACACATATAACGCCGCGCATGGAGATAGTATTTCTTAGCGATTTTCACGTAACGTACATATACGATTCTCTTACTCTAAATGGGGTTTGCTTCTGCTATGCATTCTGGACACCGGG
>NW_017106615.1:0-1567 GCF_001263275.1 Habropoda laboriosa
TCTTAAGTTGAGTTGACAGAACGGAAAAGAATTGATACAACGTTTCACCGCTTATTGTAAACGAACTTGTCCTGGAACTTTTCTAAGAGAGTAGTATTAACGAAAAGTAGAATGGATTCTACGTTAAGATGATCCGAAAACGACGACTAATTCGCGGTATTGTCAAGACTACTCCTTCGCGTTCTTCAAGTATATCATGCACCAGGTTTAATAAAGACGACGACCAAGTGAAACTCCTCTTTATCCCATAAATACTCCGCTTCCAAACTCCATAACACTTCACGAAGGCATACGTAGTTGAAAATGGCGCAAGAAATTCTTTACGAGACCATGCAACTTTCTGAACAGGCTGATACTTACTTCTATTCCCTCTTTCCTTGTCCTCAACCGAGGATACCACAGAATCTAACCTGTGCCTATAACAAACTCGCTGAATTATCAGTTAATCGTAAAGTGAATTCACACCTCATTGCATAATTTCACAACGAAAACTGCCTCGCCTAGTGGCTGTAACTTTCGTTACAGCAATTTCCGGAAACGCGTCGTTCGATGAATACATCGATGGACCCGTATAACGAGGCTGGACATAAATTAAACTATCAAACGAAACCAGCGGGAACGCGGTGTTTTTACGTCCGTTAGTTACGCACCGGCAATTATATTAACGATGCGTTTCAATTAAGCTAATATGCAGGGCGGACGCGGCGCGCCGCGACGCGACGTCGCTGGGGAGCACGCGGTACTGTTTCGCGTTTTAACGCCACGTTCACCGTACGAAAATATCCTGCATGCGTTGAATAGAATTAAACCGGCGGCGATACTCGACCGAAAATAATGCCCGACGTGACCTGTCCAGTATTTTTCGATAAACTGTCTTCCACTGTGCTTTGTATTACCATTGTGTACAGCCCCTCTTCCTACCCCACCCCTCCGCTTCAGCGTCGTTTTTTTTTCATGCTACCCGTTGCCAGTTGCATGCGGCCAGAGCTCTAATTACTATTAGTGTATCCAACGTTTTTCAATTTTTCCTCGTTCTTTCTGTTTATCTTCGCTACCTTTCGTGTTGCTTTTTCTGTTTTCCTATTTTTTTTTTTTTTTACGTTCCACAAGTTTCTATTCTACGAACCTCTGGATTCGAGCTTTCCTTCTCCGACGTTTCTTCGATCTCGAAATTTTGTTTTTTTAAGTTTCAATTATTTTCCATGTTAAGGGAGTACGCCACTCCGAGACGTCTGAAAATAGGTGAAGTTTGGGATTTTTTTTTTGGAGTAATTGTTAAGTGAGAAGCTTCAATTTTGTTCGGAGGGTAAAATGTAGCTTTTAGCTTGTTTGTAGAATTTTCGAAAAGTAAAAACGTTGGAAAATGGAGGAGATATTCGCTAATTGCGCAACCTCTGTTCTGCGAGAATATCGATTGCTGGTCGCCATCGTTGGCAAGGATTGGAACTTGTAAAATAAAAAATTCTTTTTGATTTATGAATAAAAATGTATTAACTACAATGTGGGGTAAAATTATTCAAAAATTTTAATTATTATAGAAACGATGGCAGTTCGAAGAGGAAAAACC
>NW_017106616.1:0-622 GCF_001263275.1 Habropoda laboriosa
CAGAGTACAAAAAATAATATAAAATGTAAAATATTCTACTTATAAGTATTTTGACAAATAAAAGTTCCTCGATTACTTTGTAGGTGTTCAATTTTTCTTAGAAATGTCCTGTTTCTCTTAATTTACGTAGTTATTCCAAACTTTTGGGGGGTAGTGTACATATGTATTATACATATATATCTTATCCAAGACTGTCTTTTGTTGCCTTTTATAGTTTTTCGTAACATAACACTATCCTTTTTGGAATTAATGAGGTTTTCAAGATATTTATGCTTCTTATATTTATTGAAGACAATGTTTACATTTTGTTATAGCGTTTGAACTTTCTTTATTCCACCATGGATTGCATTTTGCATTGAGGTTATTGACACTTTTACTTTTAAGGATAGATACATAAGTCTGCTGCATTTTTGACAATTTCTATAAACTGGAGTGCTATGTTTATTAGACCCGAATTTATAGCATTTAATTCGCCCAGTGAGTAAATTGAAGTATGTAGAGCTATTGTCTCGCGTAACATTGTCCAGTTATTGGTATTTTCATCTTATTTATTTGCAAATTTGATAAACAGAATTTAAGCGATATATCATCTTGATGATATACACTACCGGCCAAAAGTTTC
>NW_017106617.1:0-855 GCF_001263275.1 Habropoda laboriosa
CGTCTTTCTGAAAACATCAAGCTCCATCATGCACAAAGAGGTTTTACTCCGTGTGATGGAGTTGTGACTAGTTCGACTATTCTTGATACCATTGTGCGAGAACATCGTACTAATGGTAAACAACTCTTTGTGCTCTCCATAGGTTTATCTAAAGCTTTTGACAAAATTCACCCATTAGCAATACAGCATGCTCTTATATCGAAAGGTGTAGATGATCATACAGTTCGATACATCATGTCCACATATAGCAACGTGGATACCATTATGGAGTGTCATGGCCAAAGGAGTTCTCCGATAAGTATGCGGCGTGGTGTTCGACAAGGCGACACGGATAGTCCGATACTTTTTAACATCGCTCTGGATGACTTTGTCAAATCTATAAACGCCTCCTATGGTGTTAAACTTGGAGAAGCGAGTATCGGCTGTCTTTTATTCGCAGATGATATTGTCTTGCTTAGTACCACTCAATATGGTATGCGTGAACACCTACATCAGCTGCACTCCTTCCTGGGAAAAACCCACATGGAAATCAACCCTTCCAAATGCCGTGCATTACAATTTGCGCGTGTTCCTGGGACTAAACGGACTATTGTCGATACAAAGTCGCACTTCAGTATCCACGGTAAACCTATTCCAACATTAAAGGTACTCGAACAACTTAAGTACCTTGGACATAACTACAACCAGCATGGAATGATTGCTCCGTCCGCCTCCAACTTGGAATTGATGTTGGAGCGTTTAAAACGCGCTGCTCTCCGTCCCTGGCAGAAACTATACATCTTAAACCGATATTTAATACCACGACTTATACACTGTAATCAATCATCCGATATCACAGCAGGTAAATTGGACCAT
>NW_017106618.1:0-958 GCF_001263275.1 Habropoda laboriosa
CTTGCGACAAATCGTCGGATGATTGTCTTCCGAACCGTGGAGAACCGATGGACGGATGCGACATGATCACGTGAAACTGCAACAAAGTAGCAGCACGTTCGGCGACACATGCAACAAAAATTAACACCCCGTTTACAGGAAGGAACGATTCAAGTCAAGGTAAACCGCCGGAAACTTAATTGAATCTTACGTCCATCGAATCTTCGTACATTAAACCGCCGGAAATATCGGGTTAATACCAAATACTCGGCTGACAAAATAATCGAATCGATATTATTACCAAGTAATTCGTTAATATAACGTCGGAAATAACAAGCTAATACCGATCTAGGGTGAATATACAAACGCTTTGGACATTAGGTTTCTTTTTTTTTATAATAATACTCCCGACGTTCAGACTAACAAACATTCTATTATCACGGTTGGATTATTACGAAGCAAACACGAATCGAGAAACGCTGAAACGTAATATCCTTCGTTAAATGCGCAACAGAATTCCTGTCCCAACGGTTTTTCCGAAAGAGCGAAGTAAAAGTTCCATCCCCCACCACAAGGGGGGTGAACCAGGCAACCGACTAATGTGCCGCGGAATCTCCTTATCGCATGACACATACTAACTCCGCGACCGAACAGTATTCTTACTTTTAGAAATCCGCCATAGTAAACACAATCTTATTTTAATAAAATAAAATACAAACAGTTTGCTTTTGCCTAGCGGAACTCTTACCGAAACTTTACGGAAAAAAACGCTTTGGGCATTAGGTTACTTTGTATTTTTATAAACATATTAACGACATTTCCGACGAAATATTCCATTTCTTTGTAACAATACACATTCTAACAATATCGGCGTGAGATTTGAATATTTGTTCAATTATTCAAGATGCGATTAACGATTCGATTTTTTCTTTGCTGTTGTTCGGCAGTAGGTTAATTTTTTTTTATAATAATACTCCCG
>NW_017106619.1:0-694 GCF_001263275.1 Habropoda laboriosa
GATAGCGGTTAGTTCAAGGAAGGAGTGGGGGTAAGTGGGTCACGTCGGGGGGGATCAACTCGGGCTGACGTCAGGAGTAAGATAGAAGAGGTCCCGAGGTGGTGGGGGTAGGGGTTGAGGAGATATGGGTTAGTTCAAGGAAGGGGTCATCGGAGGAGGGTCACGTCGGGTGGGATGAGTTCGGGGTGACGTCAGGAGTCGGATAGAAGTGGTCCCGAGGTGGTGGGGGTAGCGGTAGCAAAGATAGCGGTTAGTTCAAGGAAGGGGTAATCGGAGGTGGGTCACGCCGGGGGGGATGAGTTCGGGATGACGTCAGGAGTGAGATAGAAGTGGTCCCGAGGTGGTGGGGGTAGGCATAACAAAGATAGCGGTTAGTTCATGGAAGGAGTGGGGGTAAGTGGGTCACGCCGGGTGGGATGAACTCGGGCTGACGTCAGCAGTCGAGTGCAAGTGGTCCCGAGGTGGTGGGGGTAGGGGTTAAGGAGATATGGGTTAGTTCAAGGAAGGAGTGGAGTGGGGTGGGTCACGCCGGGTGGGATGAGGTCGGGCTGACGTCAGCAGTCGGATGCAAGTGGTCCCGAGGTGGTGGGGGTAGTACCAACAAAGATAGCGGTTAGTTCAGGGAAGGGGCGATCGCAGGTGGGTCACGCCGGGTGCAACGGGTCGAGGAGAGGGAGAGGACCCCAACTAGGGT
>NW_017106620.1:0-1524 GCF_001263275.1 Habropoda laboriosa
GCAAGAAACAGTAGTTGATATGTGATATTAGAGTGTAATAACGGTTAATTTAATTTTTTGTTGATAAAGATGTAGCAATAAATAAAGTAAGTCGTGAAAGCAGTGGTTGACATGCAGTTGTTTATAGCAATTTATTAGCTGGTGGCGTATATTTTAATCGATATTATGCATTTCTATTTAAACAAATTAACAGTTGTTGTTATGACACTCGAGCGCGTTGTTATAAAAAAAATAAACTAACCTGATGCAAAACTCGGGTGCCAGAAACAGTGGTTGATATTTGATATGCGAGTGCAATAACGGTTATTTTAATTTTTTGTGGATAAAGAGGTAGCAATAAATAATGTAACAGTCGTAAAAGCAGTTGTTGACGTTGCAGTGGTTAATATATATTAATTAGATAATGTCGTATATTTTAATCGATGGTATGTATGTCTAATTGAACAAATTAACAGTGGTTGTTACTAAACACGTGCGCGTTGTTATAAAACAAACAAACTAACCTAATGCCGGACTGGGGAGCAACAAACAGTGTTTGATAAGTGATATTAGAGTGTAATTACGGTTATTTTAATTTTTTGTTGGTAATGAGGTAGCAATAAATAAAGTAACAGCCGTATAAGCAGTGGTTGACATCGCAGTGGTTAATAACAATTAATTAGTTGGTGGCGTATATTTTAATTGATGGTATGCATGTCCAACTGAACAAATTAACAGTGGTTGTAATGAAACTCGAGAGCGCTGTTATAAAAAAAAAAACTAGCCTGATGCAGGTCACTGGAGAAACAAACAGTGAATGCTATGTGTGATTAGAGTGTAATAAGGGTTAATTTAATTTTTTGTTGAAAAAGAGGTAGCAATAAATAATGTAAAAGCCGTATAAGCAGTGGTTGACATTGCAATGGTTAATAACAATTAGTTGATGGCGTTTGTTTTAGTCGATGGTATGCATGTCTATCTGAACAAATTAACAGTGGTTGTAATGAAAGTCGTGAGCGTTGTTATAAAAAAAAAGCTAACCTGAGGCAGGTCACTGGAGCAAAAAACAGTGGTTGATATATGATATTCCAGTGTAATAACGGTTAATTTAATTTTTTGTTGCTAAAGGGGTTGCAATAAATAAATTAACCGTCCTATAGGCAGTGGTTGACATTGCAGTTGTTAATAACAATTAATTAGTTGTTGGCGTATACTTTAATCGATGGTATGCATGTCTAACTGAACAAATTAACAGAGGTTGTAATGAAACTAGAGAGCGTTGCTATAAAAGATAAAAGACTAACCTGATGCAGGTAACTGGAGCAAGAAACAGTGGTTGATATGTGATAGTCAGGTGTAATAATGGTTAATTTAATTTTTTTTTCATAAAGAGGTAGCAATAAGTAAAGTAACAGTCCTATAAGCCGCGGTTGACATTGCAGTGATTAGTAACTAATTATTAGTTGAGGGCGTATATTTTATTCGATGGTATGCATGTCTTCTTAAACAAATTAACAGTGGTTGTAATGAAACTCGAGAGCGTTG
>NW_017106621.1:0-626 GCF_001263275.1 Habropoda laboriosa
ATGGACTTGTGTACGCGAACCGCTGGTCGGAGCGACGCGACTGGACGGACTTGTGTAGGCGAATCCTAGGTCGGAGCGACGCGACTGGACAGACTTGGGTACGCGAACCGCTGGTCGGAGCGATACGACTGGGTGTACTTGGCTACGCGATCCGTAGGTCGGAGCGACACGACTGGATGTACTTGGGTAGGCGAACCGCTGGTCGGAGCGACGCGACTGGACGGATTTGTGTACGCGAACCGCAGGTCGGAGCGACGCGACTGGGTGTACTTGGCTACGCGATCCGTAGGTCGGAGCGACACGACTGGATGTACTTGGGTAGGCGAACCGCTGGTCGGAGCGACGCGACTGGACGGATTTGTGTACGCGAACCGCAGGTCGGAGCGACGCGACTGGGTGTACTTGGCTACGCGAACCGCAGGTCGGAGCGACGCGACTGGGTGTACTTGGCTACGCGAACCGCAGGTCGGAGCGACGCGACTGGGTGTACTTGGCTACGCGAACCGCAGGTCGGAGCGACGCGACTGGGTGTACTTGGCTACGCGAACCGCAGGTCGGAGCGACGCGACTGGGTGTACTTGGCTACGCGAACCGCAGGTCGGAGCGACGCGACTGAATGGACTTGT
>NW_017106621.1:3642-5057 GCF_001263275.1 Habropoda laboriosa
GACTGGGCGTACGCCCGTACGCGCATCGGCGCTCCGGAGCGACACGACCGGACCAGCTTTGCAGTTTTGTACCGCGCATCGGAGCGACACGACTGGATGTTAGATCGCATGCACATAGGGGCTTGCTAGCGATAATACTTATTGCGCATGCTCATCCGAGTTCCGGAGCGACGCGACTGGAGTGGACTTGCTTTTGCGTACGATACTGTCGGAGCTATGGGACTGGGCGTACGCCCGTACGCGCATCGGCGCTCCGGAGCGACACGACCGGACCAGCTTTGCAGTTTTGTACCGCGCATCGGAGCGACACGACTGGATGTTAGATCGCATGCACATAGGGGCTTGCTAGCGATAATACTTATTGCGCATGCTCATCCGAGTTCCGGAGCGACGCGACTGGAGTGGACTTGCTTTTGCGTACGATACTGTCGGAGCTATGGGACTGGGCGTACGCCCGTACGCGCATCTGCTCTCCGGAGCGACACGACTGGATGTTAGGTGGCTTGTACATAGCGGCTTGCTACCGATAATACCTATTGGGCTTGCTCATCCGCGTTCCGGAGCGACGCTACCGGAATGGTTTTGCGTTTGAGTACGGTACGTCGGAGTTATGCGACTGGGCGTACGCCCGTACGCGCATCGGCGCTCCGGAGCGACACGACCGGACCAGCTTTGCAGTTTTGTACCGCGCATCGGAGCGACACGACTGGATGTTAGATCGCATGCACATAGGGGCTTGCTAGCGATAATACTTATTGCGCATGCTCATCCGAGTTCCGGAGCGACGCGACTGGAGTGGACTTGCTTTTGCGTACGATACTGTCGGAGCTATGGGACTGGGCGTACGCCCGTACGCGCATCTGCTCTCCGGAGCGACACGACTGGATGTTAGGTGGCATGTACATAGCGGCTTGCTACCGATAATACCTATTGGGCTTGCTCATCCGCGTTCCGGAGCGACGCTACCGGAATGGTTTTGCGTTTGAGTACGGTACGTCGGAGTTATGCGACTGGGCGTACGGCTGTACGCGCATCGGCGCTCCGGAGCGACACGACCGGACTCGCTTTGCAGTTTTATACCGCGCATCGGAGCGACACGACTGGATGTTAGATCGCATGCACATAGGGGCTTGCTAGCGATAATACTTATTGCGCATGCTCATCCGAGTTCCGGAGCGACGCGACTGGAGTGGACTTGCTTTTGCGTACGATACTGTCGGAGCTATGGGACTGGGCGTACGCCCGTACGCGCATCTGCTCTCCGGAGCGACACGACTGGATGTTAGGTGGCATGTACATAGCGGCTTGCTACCGATAATACCTATTGGGCTTGCTCATCCGCGTTCCGGAGCGACGCTACCGGAATGGTTTTGCGTTTGAGTACGGTACGTCGGAGTTATGCGACTGGGCGTACG
>NW_017106622.1:0-643 GCF_001263275.1 Habropoda laboriosa
AGCCACGATTCGCTCGTAGAGCTTTCCCACCTCATCCAGCAGCACAACCGGCCGATACGCGGAAGGGAGATCCGCGGACCTGCCCTCCTTCCTCAGGACCTCAGGAGGACCATCCGCCCCGCCTTCCACTTGCGTGGAAATTGTCCCGACTGCAGGAGGCCCGTAAAGAGCCTCCTGAGCCGGAGCCCGAGGACGCCGAGTGCCAAGACCCAGGCGCGGCCAGGGATACCGTCGGGACCCGGCGCCGTGTTCCGGGACCGAAGACGCGACTCCCCCCAGACGGGCGCGGGCCCCTCCTCCCGTGGGAAGAGGGTGTCCACGACCCGCCCGAGGAGCCCGGGGTCCATGCTCTCCGTCAGAGGGGGGACCCATGGGCGGAGCTTTCCCATTACCATACGGTAAGGGCGCCCCCATGGTTCCCTCCGCAGAGAGCCGAGAAGCCCGTCCCGTGCCTGGGACTTGGCACTCCTGATGGCCCGCTGCAGCCGAACCGTCAAGCGACGATATTCGGCATACAGGAGTGCCTCCCCCGCTTCGTCGCGGACTCTTCTCCTACGAGACCGGGTGTACCGGCGACGCACTATCGTGCACTCTTGCCTGAGTGCAGCGATTTCGCGCGTCCACCAGCACACCGGCCTCTTGG
>NW_017106623.1:0-897 GCF_001263275.1 Habropoda laboriosa
ATGAACTGCTACAATGCGACCCATGCTCCATTTCATGGGAGGAAGGTTGTCCTCCTTTATCGTCACCAGTTGACCGATTTTAATCTGTGTTCCATCTCCTTGATGCCACTTGCTTCTGGTACGCAGCTCGTTTAAATATTCTTTGTGCCACCTTTTCCAAAAGTGTTGTTTCACTTGCTGCACCCGTTGCCATATTGACAGTCTATTGATTGGTACATCCTGAAGATCGAGCTCAGGAAAGCTTGGTAAAGAATCTCCTATGAGGAAGTGTGCGGGAGTGAGGGCAATAAGGTCATTAGGGTCAGAGGATAGGGGGGTTAAAGGGCGAGAGTTTAGGATGGCTTCTATTTCTACGATGCAAGTATTAAATTGTTCGTATGTGAACATTGCCTCCCCTACTGTGCGGTATAGGTGATGTTTAAAGGATCTTACAGCTGCCTCCCACAACCCTCCGAAATGCGGGGATCGCGGCGGGATAAATTGCCAGTTAATTCCTTCGGTTTGAAAGTAATTAGATAGCTTGGTATTGTTCTCGTTTGAACTGAAGAATGCTCTAACCTTTAAAATTTCATTTTTAGCCCCAATAAAATTAGTTGCATTGTCTGAATATATTTTTGTTGGTTTTCCTCTTCGTGCACAAAATCGTTTTATAGCTTCTAGACACGTTTCAGTGGTTAAGTCGGTAACGAGTTCTAAATGAAAAAACTCTTGTTGTAAAACAAACAAATACCGCGACATAGGATTTTATCTTTATTTTGTTTCTAAATTTCTCTTCCTTCAAAAAGAAAGGACCACAATAATCAAGACCGACATTATCGAAGGGGCGAGATTGTATCTGTTCCGTCCATCCGACGGAATATACATGCTATTATATTTCTCTGCTTCTTCAGATTGCCA
>NW_017106624.1:0-856 GCF_001263275.1 Habropoda laboriosa
TCAACGTGCCCCTTGAGTGGCACTCACCCTTCCATTGCGCCCTTAGCGCGCCTTTCCTTGGAAATAGTGGGGCCCTACCTGCGGGTGCGTGGAATCTTCGCTGTCCTTCGGTGACGCGTCGGAAATTCCCGCCAGGTCAACCCTCGGCCGAAAGTGCCGTTATACGCGCGTGTGGATTGACCCTTCAGGAATACCTGGTTTATGACACGTCTTCGGTTATCGAGGACGCGGAAAAGTCGAAATTCTAAAGGCATTGTTCTCTAAGAAATTACTTATTTTTTCGCGGAGCTACGAAGCGTCTTTGTTCTCAAAAATAACCTTCTCGTGCGAGCGTGCCATAAACTCGGTCAACGAAGACCCCATGCGTTCCGTACCTGCGCGACGGAACATGCTCCCCCCGTTGAGAGGTGCTACCGATCAAAATATGTAGAACGCAAAACCACTCGAACGCTTGTGGTTTTGATCGGCCGTGGTGTCTTCTGGTGGATCCCTGGTCAGCAACGCCTATGTTGATCCTTGGTCAGGAAGGGGTGCCAGCTGCTTCACGTTGCGCCTGTAGGTGCCGTTGATGGTCCGTACGGTGACTGCTCGGATGATCTCGTCTGCACCCGGATGAATCTCCTCTACTCGCCCCAGATGCCAGAACAGTGGTGGGAGATTATTCTCCTTGTGGTCGAGAAACGGGTTGAGCGGACGAAGCTTGCTCTTTGAAGATAATGTGGTTCCCGATGTCAGATTGTGGATCTCCTGTTTAAATTCGATTGCCTGCACGATTTTAACGATGCGTACGGTGGCCTCCTGGATCTCTTGCACGGTGAGAGGTCCATTGGTGCGATGGTTTGGTCGGAAGCGCAAA
>NW_017106625.1:0-410 GCF_001263275.1 Habropoda laboriosa
ATTCGTTAAAACACGATTTACGTGGCAAAACATGGAAAATAAAGAGTAAACAGTCGTTCGTTGAACTGCAAAACGTGGGTTGTCGCGGGAAAAAAGCAGTGTTTCAGTTTATATTTGTTAAAACTCGTTTTACTTTGCGGAACATGCAAAATAAAGAGGAAACAGCCATTTTCCAGTACTGCAAAACGTCTTCGTAGCGAGAAAACAGCAGTATTACAGTTTATATGCGTTAAAACACGATTTACTTGGTCAAACATGGAAAATAAAGAGAAAACAGTCGTTTTTAGTACTGCAAAACGCGGTTTGTCGCGAGAATACACCAGTATTTCAGTTTATATTCGATAAAACACGTTTTACATGGTGAAACATGGAAAATAAAGAGAAATCAGTCGTTTGTTGTACTGCAAAAC
>NW_017106626.1:0-1772 GCF_001263275.1 Habropoda laboriosa
CAGTTTAATTTTTTTAAATTGAATGCTATACTTTTTTATACATAATACGATAGTTATGTTAAGGCGAGTTCAACGAGCTGCCAACAAAGTCATTTCCTTTCATGGAAGGTCGTGTGTCTGTTTTATCGAAATTTGTAAATAATACTCAATATGAGTTTCTAAGTGGTTAATTTACGAACAGACCATCGTCCAAAGAAAACGAGACGGAATATAAGTTATAAGTATGGTCATACTCTTACCTTGAACCACATTTTTCATAACTTTCCCATCATGTCCGGGAAAAATGGCAATTACATGTTTTGTTTCTTAGGATGCGTAGAATCATGCTGTAAAAAATTTCTCATTCCAGCCGTATGCCAAAATTGGCCATTTTTTAACATCCTCCTTTTCAAAGTGCCTATAGGAGTCAACTATTTGATAGGGAAAACTGTTGGGAAATTATGAAAATGAGAATGAGTTTAATTAAAATAATGAATTACTTGTTATGCTGTTATCTTCATTTTTAACGAAGCAGAAAAATAACGGAATTCCTCGTTTCACCTTCGACGTTGCTTTTCCAAAGTAGCCCGATAATTGAAAGGATTTTCATCGTTGCAAATGTATCGAGAGAAAAAACAGGAAGAAATGAAGAAAATAGAGAAACTCCGGAGCGTCGAATTCCCCAATTATAGCACGAATCGTCCAATAAACGCGTTTCGATTCGGGTTGTCAACTCGATTCGAGGCAAAAAAAAAAGAAAGAACAGACTCGCTGAAAATATGGAAAGGGCGGGATCAGCGATCGTGAAATGTGCTCTTTACCAGTTGAATTGGAATTTTTCGAAATTTCGCTGGGATGTATTAACGCGTAACGTAAATGGAATATTCGTGGGAAAAAAAGCTACATTATTCGTTCGAAAATTGAACACGTAACTTCCACATTTCACGCCAATTTGGCCGTGACAAATTTTTATTATCGTCCCCCAATTAATCGTAGGTACAAACTTCAACGTATCCATCCACAATGGTATTCATCAGCAATTATCACAACAATTTTCCTCAACTGTATCTCATAAAAAGAAAAAAATAAGAAAATCGTGCTCGAACAAGAGCATCATCATTACACACACACACAAAAGAAAAGAAAACAGAAGAAGGACAACAACGTGTTCGTTCTTCGACGTGATCCATTTTCCACTCGCTTGGTTGTCACAGGAACGCATCGAGCACCCTTAAGTATCGATTCACACGCGACGTCGTTGCCTTTGAGGCGTTTGCATCTTCTCTGTGCTAACTGAGAACACGTGTGAACACAGTCTCTCTCGTCCACACTTGCTTCCCTCTCACCGAAAATTTATCCATTTTTAACCAGTGTCTCTTCAAAACGATTCCAAGAGAACAATATTTCCAGCAACATCTGGACGAAAAGGGATCTTCCTATTTTACCGCGAAACGGTTCGCTGAATCACCAAAATTGTACGAGAATTTCAGGTGCTTTGTAGTATCAAGATGTTCGCCAATTGATTCTCGTGACGTCTACCATATTGGATCGTCAATCAGACACTCGGAGACAGTCCAGTGTTAAGGGATTCGAATTCAGGTCACTGAGGGTGTGAGTAGCCGAGGCAATTCGACCAAAATCGGTCCATCGTATGATAAAGATGAGGAAAGACACCTGCAAGAGCATGAGCCTCGTCCGTGTAACTATGTTGCTCGAACATGATGTCCTTTTGTACTAGAGCCTTGTTCAGTGCCATCGACTGTTGGTAGTGAACATTGTCGTCGCCTGTCCCG
>NW_017106627.1:0-450 GCF_001263275.1 Habropoda laboriosa
CGGTCACATCGGCACCATAAACCTGGCCACCGTCCCGATCGGCGCGGCTGACGACCACGTAGGGCGCCCCTGTCGCGTCGCTCGCTCGTTTGATCGTTTCAAACTGTTCGCGTTACGACTTATTACCCGCCAAATTAATCTTGGGTAACTATTTCAAAATCTACTTTGCTCGAACGTTAGCAAAACGTAAAGTGCGTCACGAACGATTGACGACTTTGTTTTAAAGACTTGAATTGTACTTGAACGGAGAGAGTATCTTGGTTGTGTGTTGTTTACACGAGTGACTGCTTGCTAGTCTCTCGATTCCCGAAATTTTTCCGGAGTCCGCAGTGACTCCCCCGCCAAGTGCAAGAAGGCACGCTGATTGGTTTTTACGTACGCACAAAGTACCAATCAACGTGCCCCTTGAGTGTCACCCACCCTTCCATTGCGCCCTTAGCGCGCTTTTCC
>NW_017106628.1:0-483 GCF_001263275.1 Habropoda laboriosa
TACGATGGTGGGGGAAAGCACAGATAATTAAATATTTCGACGTTAATAATAGTTCCTCAACCTTAAAGTGACCAACGTAACCTTACCTTTTTTTGGTACTGTATACAAAGTTGTGGTTTGTTTTTTCAATAGATCAAGCGGTTCCCGTGTTACTGTTAAAAGCAGCGAATATACACATATAATGGCTTGCTTGGAGATATTATTTCTTGTCGATTTTCACGAAACGTACCGGTACGATACTCGTACTCGAAATGGAGTACGATTCTGCTATGCATTCAGGATATCGGCGTCCAATTTTCGAACTACGATGGTGGGGGAAAATTCAGATAATTAATTATTTCGACGTAAATAATAATTCTTATAAGTAAATGTGACCAACGAAATCTTACCATTTTTTAATAACGAATACAACGTTGTGGATTGTTTTTTCAATACCCAAACGGTTCCCGTGTTACCGTTAAACGAAGCGAATATACACATACA
>NW_017106629.1:0-1366 GCF_001263275.1 Habropoda laboriosa
ATGGGGGAGATTTCAAAGTCGGTTTAATTTTTTTAAATGAAATGCTATATTTTTTTATACATAATATGATAGTGTACGTTAAGACGAGTTCAACGAGTACAATAAGTACCTATCAATATGTTCAATTTTGAATTACTGAAAACGTCCTTCTACGGGTATCCCCTCCATTATTGTACTCGTTGAACTCGTGTTAACATACACTATCATATTGTGTATAAAAAAATATAGCATTCTGTTTAAAAAAATTAAACTGACGTTGAAATCTCCCCCACTATAGCCAGTACAAAAAAAATATTTACACCACATAATTTTCCCCCTCGTACCAAACAACTTTTGTTAATACACTATTTTCCTAACATCACTTCCTTAAAAGATATTTCGCTGTATTGAGATAAAACAGACACCCTGTATACAAATATTTAAACGGCCATGAAAAATGTTCAAACGATCTCCGGCGATTACTGAATCAAGATAAAACAACATAGCAAGTGTTTTAATCCTCAAATTAACACAATAGAATAGTATTTTCTAGCACAACTCACTTTCGTTATTTTCCAAGTTTAACAAAATTACTTGAATTGATCAAATACACCCGGTATATAAAACTGTACGTAAACGATAGGAAGAAAGAAGCGTTTTAAGTTCAGTTTCATCCGTTTGATTCGCATGGAACAAGTGGCAGGCGGATCGTAGCGAAGCCTATTAAAACCTGTAAGGCGTGTCTCGATTGAAGAAATCCGGGAACTATGGAAAATGATATGAAGCATGCGAAGAGATACGGAAGATGTCTGCAGGAACCACGGTCTTCGCGGAAACGGTCGTTAATGAAATTGTTTTCAAGGAGACGGTAATGAATCAAGTTATCTGTCGTATAAAGAGGAGACAGATGGAACGAAGTCTCACCAGTCGCATTAGTAGAAGCCATCCGACCATGCTGGTGACAATTCTACCATTTTTGCTCGGTACGTACGCCTACTCACGTGCTTTTCATTCGGTGAAACGAATGAACGAAAGTTCATTTCGAATTTGATGCAACGCTTTCTTCTTTTAATATCCCGTCTTTCGTTCGATAATATTCAAAATTGTTTCATATTCTACCGGCCAACAGTTTGAAATCACCTCCCAGTTTTCATTAGTACTGAATCTGTTATTAATTTTTCGTTGACTTGATATTGATATTGTGGAGATAAATAGCAACTTGTCTCATATCGACTGATTTGAACGATACAAAATTCGTTAAAAATTCTTAAAGCTGCTGACGTTTTCCTGCGAATTTTTGTGTAACTTGCAATGCACAGTTATTCCAAACTTTTGGCCGGTAGTGTATATCGTTAAAAAAAAAAGTACTTGACACTTGCAGCAAAAT
>NW_017106630.1:0-630 GCF_001263275.1 Habropoda laboriosa
AAAAATATTTATAAAATAAGGATCACTAGAGATGATTAATACAAACTATCAATCGACAATTTGGACACGTGCTGACGCTTTAAAAGTGAATGAAGATGATCCAACAACAACTCAGCCGATTGTTTCTGCAGATTTCCCTGTGATGAATGATGAACTCTTTATCTGGGATACCATGCCTTTACGTATTTTAGACGGTACTGTGGTTTCAATTGATGGCTGGTCAGTAATTTTCACCCTGACGGCAACTCGTAGCCCTGATGAGTTTAAAGATGCTAATGGATGATATCACAGCAGATTGGAATGATCGTCATGGTCGTGCACGTATTTGCTTTTGGTACAGCCGTGATGGAAAGAGCTGGGTCTTTGGCGGTCGTGTAATGAAAGAAGGGGTTTCTCCAACATCACGTGAGTGGGCAGGTACACCTATCTTACTAAACGATAAAGGTGATGTTGATTTGTACTATACCTGTGTGACACCAGGTGCAACGATTGCAAAAGTACGTGGTCGTTTAGTGACTTCTGATACAGGAGTGACGGTTGAAGGTTTCAGTACCGTTAAATCATTATTTTCAGCGGATGGAAAATACTATCAAACTGAAGCACAAAACCCATACTGGAACTTCCGTGACC
>NW_017106630.1:715-1165 GCF_001263275.1 Habropoda laboriosa
TGAGCTCGGGAGTGTTCCACCTGGCCATACCGAAGTGGGCGGTGCACGTTACCAAGTAGGCTGTATTGGCTTAGCTGTTGCCACAGACCTTACTGGTGAGAATTGGCAGATTCTACCGCCGCTGGTGACTGCAGTTGGGGTAAATGACCAAACAGAACGTCCTCACTATGTATTTAAAGACGGGAAGTACTATTTATTTACCATTAGTCATAAATACACGTATGCAGATGGGTTAACAGGTCCTGATGGAGTCTATGGTTTTGTCAGTGAGGATTTAACGGGTCCATATCGTCCAATGAATAGTTCAGGGCTAGTGTTAGGTAATCCGTCTTCGCAGCCATATCAAACGTATTCACATTATGTAATGCCAAATGGTTTAGTTACCTCTTTTATCGATTCGGTTCCATTGGCAGATGGCTCTTATCGTATTGGTGGTACAGAAGCACCAAC
>NW_017106630.1:1317-1670 GCF_001263275.1 Habropoda laboriosa
ATTCTACTCTGTAAGGTTTGCTTCAAGTTCTTCTTTTAGCAAGATGAAAGAGGAGGTCTCTATGTCCCATCAAGTACAGTTGTTAGAAGTGCTTCGGTTATGGTGGCAAGAGGGTATTACATTGAATGGAATTTTAATGTCTATCACGATTGCAGTATTACGGATGATGTACTCAGGTGCATCATGGACTGCCACAGTTTTTGAAGGGTTATTATGTGGAGCACTTTCGATGACCGCAGTGTCAACGATGGATTATTTTAATATCCCTAAAGATTTAACTGTTGCTATTGGAGGATTTATTGGGTTTATTGGGGTGAAAAAAGTATCTCTCCTCATTAACCGTATCTTAGATA
>NW_017106630.1:2931-3269 GCF_001263275.1 Habropoda laboriosa
AGTACAGGAACATCTACGGGTGGTACTACATCAACTGGTAATACAGGAGCGTCTACAGGCGGTACTAACACATCAACTGGTAATACAGGAGCGTCTACAGGCGGTACTAACACATCAACCGATAGTACTGGAACGTCTACAGGCGGTACTAACACATCAACCGGTAGTACGGGAACATCTACAGGCGGTACTAATACTTCAACCGGTAGTACAGGAACGTCTACAGGCGGTACTAACACTTCAACCGGTAGCACTGGAACATCTACGGGTGGTACTACATCAACTGGTAATACAGGAACGTCTACAGGCGGTACTAATACTTCAACCGGTAGTACTGG
>NW_017106631.1:0-762 GCF_001263275.1 Habropoda laboriosa
ATCTTGATATTAAATGATCAGAACGGTGTGGTTATTAAGGTCGTTGAATTTGTCTCCTTATACTCTATGAGGATATCGAAAAAATGTATAGGATTCTATTTAAAAATACATCATGTGCCTAACCTAACCTACATAAAATAATTAAAATTAGAAACGATAAATTGGAAATGGTAGGTCGAATACATAAAAAGAAACGAGAAGCGATATCAAATGAATAGTAATAGAATAAATGAAAGTAAAAAAATGAATTAAAGACGATTCTTATTCAATTTGCGCAAAAACTTATTGTAAGCGAACATTCTTGTCTTTCTAATTAATGGAATCGGTTATTAGGTTGTAACATATGAAATATCCGCTCGAATGTTTCGTACTCTTTGAGTAACATTACACTAACCCTCTGTAGGTAAACATATTTTCTGACACTTCTAATACTTTTACTGTTCTAGCTTTTAAAGAAATTCAAAAATATTCTGGGACACTTATCAAAGTCTCTACAACATTATACAATTGTTTGTTAAGTTAAATAAATTCAAATTTTTTTCAATAAAAATTCTTTTCGAAGAAATACAAGAGTGAAATTTCGCTTGGGTCACCAATGACCCAGGTTGCCAACGGAGGGTTAATAAACTTATCATCTATCTATACCAGAGGTAGACGTTTTACGAGCAAAAGCACTTTCCGTTATTCGCGAGCACTGTTACCAGAGAAAAGCGAAGAGCAAGTGACGTCACAGTCATGAATGGTGTGTAGAGCAATGGTAAC
>NW_017106632.1:0-1201 GCF_001263275.1 Habropoda laboriosa
AAGGGGCTGTTTCTGGGAGGATCCTTTAGGGTGTACAGTATAAATAGAAAGCTTAGGAATAGTGCTTAAAGAATAAGTCAGAATATGTTAATCATTTCCACGATACGCAGTTAAAAGCCTCTGTTTCTGGGAGAATTTTTTAGAATGAAAAATATAAATAGCGCTTAAAGGATAAGCTGAAAAATATCGTTTGTTATTCATTTTCGACGATATACAATTAAAAACAAAATGACTCCGTTTCAGAGAGAATTCTTTCCAATGTACGGTATAAATATACAAAGCATAATTGAAAATACATCGTCTGTTATTAATTTTCGTTTAATCAACGCGATAACAAAGTGTGCTGGAGCCTTCGTCGGCTAAACGAGGTGTGATATCTCCCATAATAGCCTTCAACTCGCCATGAAAGACGATTGCCCGGCATGTATTTACATGTATTTGCGTCGTTAATTAAGAAGAGGCCGTTAGGTCGACGACACCATCAAACGAGGCGGTTCAAAACAGACGCTCTATGTTATTAATCCATCACGCACCTTGCCTCCTCTTCGCTCCCTTACATCTCTTTCATTCAACCGTCGTTATCCAGGTCAACGATTTTCATTCCATTCCTTACGAGCTTCCTGTACACCTTCTTTAACCCTGATCCGTCCCTCGGTGTCTATTTGACGCAATGGTAAAAGATCGATTAAAGGAAAAGTTTAATTTTGCCAATTCTTTAATTAAATACAGTAAATCAAGAAAAAGATTGTTCTACAAACAGCCGAATAGTACAATTTTTTCCCGGAAAAATGTGTCAAATTGACACGAGGGACGGACGAGGGTTAATTTCCAGATTGCCTACTGTTTATCAGACTATTGGCAACTTGGACGTGGACGTCCGATGCAGAAAAATTGTCGCAAACTCGTTCGCTCTAAAAATACCAGCTGACGTGATGCGGTGTCGACAGGCAATTAAACGCGTGCTGAACTTATGATTTCATCTTAATAACACTTTTCCGTTGCTCGTGCATCGTCGCGTTTCGTCGTATGACAAATACGAACAGCTTTCTGGAGCAACGACGCGAAGGGAAGGTAGCTGGTAATTTAAATATCGCGGAGAAGAGCCGTTTGTCTCTGGGTATTTGTACGGAGACTCGAGTTATTTCCGGTTTAGGTAACGATCGTGGAAGCTTTTAATGAAACCGCAGGGCGGTTTAATAAA
>NW_017106633.1:0-590 GCF_001263275.1 Habropoda laboriosa
GTTACTGTTAAACGAAGCGAATATACAAATATAACGTCGGGAACGTGATAGTAGCTATTCGCGACTTTCACTTAACATACTTGGGCGATATTCGTACTCCTAAAGGCGTATGATTCTGCTATGCATTCTGGACGTCGGCGTTGAATTTTCGAATCTACGATGGTTGGGGAAAATGCGAATATTTAAATATTTTCACTTGAAAAATATTACCTACAAATAATTGTTCCCAACCTGAACCTTACCTTTTTTTGGTACCGAATACGAATGTGTGGTTTTTTTTTTCAACAGCTCAAGCGATTCCCGTGTTACTGTTAAACGAGGCGAATATACATACATTACGTCGCACATGGTTATAATAGTTCTGCGCGACCTTCGCAAATCATACCGTGACGACTCTCTTCCTCTAAATGGCATACGGTTCTGCTATGCATATTGGACGCCGGCGTCGAATTTTCGAACTACGATGTGTGGGAAAATACAAATAATTAATTGATTCGTCCTTAGAAATAATTCCAACAAATAAATGTTCCCAACGAAATCTTATATTTTTTGGTACCGTATACAAAAGTGTGCTTGGTTCCTCAATATCT
>NW_017106633.1:5381-5988 GCF_001263275.1 Habropoda laboriosa
GTTCTTCGCGACATTAACATAACATAATGAGGCGATATTCGTACTCTTATGGTGTTTGATTCCGCTATGCATTCTGGACGTGGCGTCGAATTTTCGAACAAAGATGGTGGGGGACAATGCAGATAATTAAATATTTCGACGTTAATTATAATTCCTAAATCTAAATGTGACTAACGAAATCTCACCATTTTTTAATGCCGAATACAAATGTGTGATTTGTTATTCAAAGCTCAAACGGTTCTGGTCTTACTGTTAAAAGAAGCGAATTTACACATATACCGTCGCTCATGGTCGTAGTATTTCTTCGCGACCATCGCATATCATACTGGGAAGATTCACGTCCTCTAAATGGCGCACGGTTCTGCTATGCATTCTGAATGCCGGCGTCGAATTTTCTATCTACAAAGTGGGGGAAAATACAAATATTTGAATATTTCGTCGTTAGAAACAATTGCAACATATAAATGTTCCCAACGATATCATATCTTTTTTATGCTTCCGAATACAAAGGTGTGATTTGTTTTTTCAATATCTCACACGGCTGCCGTGTTCCTGTTAAACGAAGCGAATATACACCTATAACGTCGGCTAGGCGATAGTAGTTCTT
>NW_017106634.1:0-626 GCF_001263275.1 Habropoda laboriosa
GAGACGAACCCGCCGAACTGCTGCCGCAGGGACAATTAGGGAATAAAACAATTGTATTTTCCGGGCGAATTCTACGCCGACCATCGCATTCAGATCTTAATAAATTGAGGTGAAAATAGTGCAACGGCGTTCCTCACCCACCTCAACATAATGCAATTCGTGGGAATTCCATGAAAAATTTATTATTATATTTATGAATTCCATTCTCGTCGCTTTTGCTATAGTGGAGTCTACGGTCGATAATTTTTAAGCATCATTTGGTATGAGCGAAGTTTTGACGTTCCAATGTTTAGGAGGAGGAGAAGAGGGTTCAATGTACCACGGTCGATGGAACATTCTGGTTATCCTGCAGGAATACTGTTCCCGAAAGTGAGGATTACTTGAGGGGAACGATATGTGTGCGTCTTTGAGAAGTTCTTGGGAAAAATACGATGGTTCCTGGATTACTGCAATGACATTTAAGATTCTGAAGTTATGTTGACATGTGACGAGAGAAAATGTCCACTTTTTCTTTCTTTATACTATCAAGGGACCATCCGGAAGTGATAAGCATCGATTTTGATGAAACTTTGGTATACAGTAGTTCAGAAAGAAAAATTCGACACGTATTTTTTTACATAAACAAT
>NW_017106635.1:0-793 GCF_001263275.1 Habropoda laboriosa
ATGTGGTAACCTTTTCGGTCCGATTTTTAGCAATCTTTGTTCCAAAACTTGCAAAATTTTTTTCACCCGTGACCACTAGAAAGATAAACGCCCCATGGGTAAGAATGTTGTCTTATATATCCATGTTTATTATTATTTCGTCATTGTATGCTTAGAATAATGAAAATACTTTCGTGGCATTCTGAGCAAAACACGTGATTTCGGCGTGGCAGTTAAGGTGTTAACCTACTGAAAGAGATTTTTTGTAAAAACTTATCCATAATTCTGAGAGCCTTTAAAAAAAAAATGATAAAAATATCAATTCGAAGTCTAGTAATTGTGGAAGCTCGTAAAATGAGACTTGAAGAATCACGGAAGTTTGAAATTAATTTTCGAGTTGATCGTTTCAGGAGAATGCATGGAAATGATTTTTCCTTAGCCGCGATTTAACCTCGTGGATTTCTTTTATGTTTCACCCATAAATTTCAGAAATTTCATTAATCCGCCGAAAGACATTTGTTTTTATATCTTATCCGTAATTCTGAGAGCCCTTAAAAAAAATGATAAAAGTATCAATTCGAAGTCTAATAATCGTGGAAGCCCGTAAAATGAGATTTGAAGATATATACGGTGGAAATTAATTTTTGAGTTGGTTGTTTGAGAAAAATGTATGGAAATGATTTTTCGGAATTCACTATGTCACTGGTTCGTAGTAACGTTCGCAGGAATGTCTTTTATGGACGAGAAGATGCGCATAAAACCGTGCGTGCATTGTGTTCGCGTGTCCTCCATCCCCGCCTTTGCCCGCTGAAAA
>NW_017106636.1:0-968 GCF_001263275.1 Habropoda laboriosa
CCCGCCGGGGGTGAATGAACGATGGGCGTTTCAAAGGAAGTGAATTATCGAATCTCATAAAGCATTTTCAATGCGGTTCGGTGACAATTACACAATTCGGCTGCATTTTTACAAACAAAAATATCATTTTCGGTACCGTGTGTCTCTTTTCTTTTGCGATAATGAACATCGACGTCGTTCTGAATATATTTTTCAACGGATTGAATCTTCGTAAGTATATTTGTAGTTGCACAAATTTAACGTCTGTATACGTCATTTTGCAAAATGCGTTATATGTGTCTCTGAGAAAAGTGTTTTCATTTAGTTCATTAAATCTTCGTTCTGGTAATTAATATTCGAGTGTTCTGAAAATTTGAAATTCAATATCCATTTCACTCAAGTTACCACGTTTTTCGAAGAAACGTTACTTTTATCACCAACAAAACAGTATTCTCATGTTTCACCTCCGCCTTTACACAAATGAACATTAACGCTCCCTTCAAGCATCGATATTACGCCGTTTCTAGATTTTTAATGTGCTAAAATTTCCCGAATATGAAAGATGATACGAAGTTCATCTCCTATTGCACTCACAAGGGAACTTCGGTAACCCGAAAATTCCGATTTTTTTGAAACTGCAGGTTGTTAAGGGATCTCAAGGGAAGTATTGGGCAATTTTTTTTTTGGCTCTTTTTCGGTTCTCCGGAGTGAAATGAGCCCTTGAATGAAGATAAGTGTTTCCCTATTTCCCTGTATATCTTTAAAATTACAGTAGATATAAAAAAATGTTTATAATAAAAATTTAATGGCTTTTTATGCCTCACAAGACGATGCTATTAAATTAATAAAAACACACATGTTCAAAGTGCAACGATGACCGCACAAAAGGCGTCGATAAGTTTAACATATTTAGCATATTTATCTGTATTTATTTGACATATTTTTCAATATGACAGAAAATTCAAAATTTTTCACAATAACGGTGGTGG
>NW_017106637.1:0-394 GCF_001263275.1 Habropoda laboriosa
GCCTGCGTTCCAATAAAAGGAAAGATTTGTGAAGTATCGTCTCGAGATAGTGGTATAGGCTATTCTACTCGCTCCTGCACGAAAAAAAGGTTGTCGGTCATCCACTCCTTTCAAATCTATCACAATTCCATCCAAAGGACTTCCGCGGCAAGTTTGGATTGTCCAGCTTGGGCTAGTCGGCACTGTAGTATCGGGGCCTTCATACCCAAATAGGAAACCTCGAAGGGAGAATAGAGAGGGAGTGGTTGGCGTAGCGTGCAAAGCCTCGGCTTGCTAAGCCGAAGGTCCCGGGTTCGATTCCCGTTGGGTTCCCTCAATGTTTTTCCGTCGTCGGTTCCTACATATGGGGGCTCGTTCGGGATGGAGATATCTACGGCTACACGAAGCCAGGAGG
>NW_017106638.1:0-932 GCF_001263275.1 Habropoda laboriosa
AAAACTTTTTTCTTTCCCGAAGGGAAACTAATTTAGTTGTATTTTCCAGCAACACCCTCCCGGAGATACGCGGACACTGTACGTGTACGACGGGGAAGTGAGCGGGGGACGAGAGGAGCGAGCAACAACCGGAGGCGGAAACACGATTAATTCAGCGGAAACATTCGAGTGACAGCGAGGCTTTGCGAGGCGACCGCGCGGCGAAGGTGGCGCTGGGGCCCGTGCTCAGGACCACCCTAGCCGCCCTTGGGCCCCGGGCATTTCCGGAGGTCACCAGGAAAGTCACTAGAAAATAACTAGTTCTAATTAAATCGTGTACCCGCAGATAAACGGGAAAGAAGACGAGGGCTGCTGCGACTATGTCGAAGCAGCACAAAAACAGCAAAGAGAGGACGAGGGAGGCGGGCTCTGCCGGTGCGGCCGCTAGCAGCAGCACCGCTAAAACCAGCCAACTGGAGATTATCCAGATCGACGCCGGGAGGAGCGAGATGTCGGCGGAACCGGAGCTTTTCCGCACACCGTCGACGCGCGAGGTTCCGCGGAACACCGCGAAGAGAGGATCGAGGTCGTCGTCGGTCTCGTCGAGGAGTAGCAGTATGAGCTGCAGCACGAGGAGAAGTATTTTCTCTGACTCCGACGAGGACGACGACTTCGTCGCACCCACGGGCGAGAGCACGGGAGGGAAACGCCGGGCGGAACACCACTCCGCCAGCGGCAACACGAAAAGAGGACGCCCCATCACGTCGGGCGAATTTAAAGACCGTGCAAAGGAGATTGAACGGTACAACCGAGCGAAGGAGAGGCAGTTGGAGCTGCGCCAGCAGCTCGACCTGTTCAATCCGAGCATCCCGGCGCCAGCGATGCCGACGAAGTGGATGCTCGTCCAGGAGGAGAAGGTGGAGGAGGCGAAAAACCTCTCGACGGCGGACCTC
>NW_017106639.1:0-975 GCF_001263275.1 Habropoda laboriosa
ACGAGGGGAGAAAAAACGTAGTACTATGTAACACGAGTGGAGCATAGTAGCACACCAGGGAAAAAAAACCGCAGTACTATGTGATACGAGTGGAACATAGTAGCAAGTGGGTGAAAAGAAAGTTTAATATTATGGAATACAAGTGGAACATAGTAGCATATGAAGGGAAAAAATTGAGTACTATGTGATACGAGTGGAACATACTAGCAAGTGGAAGAGAAAAGAGTTTAGCTCTATGCAATACAAGTGGAACATAGTGTGAGAAAAAAAAAAAGAAAGTAGTACTATGTAACACGAGTAGAACATAGTAGCACACGAGGGGAGAAAAAACGTAGTACTATGTAACACGAGTGGAACATAGTAGCACGTGGAAGAAAAAAAAAATTAGTACTATGTAATACAAGTAAGGCATAGTATTGCACTACCGGCCAAAAGTTTGGAATCACCGAGCATTGCAATTCACAGAAAAATTTCCAGAAAAATGTCAGCGACTTTGAGAATTTTTTATCGTTCGAATCAATTGATATAAGACAAATTGATAAATGTAGCATTGAGATAAACTTCAAATCTATGAAAAAATTAGCAGCAGATTTAATATTGGTGAGAAGTGGAAACTTTTGGCCGGTAGTGTATACCATGGGAATGGAATATAATAGTATCAGTGAAAAAAATACGAGTAGCTCGTAGTACTACACGATATGAATGAAACATAGTAGCACGAGTAAAAGAAAAAACGCACTACTATGTAACACGGAGTGGGTCGTGGTGCTACACAATATGAATAAAACATAGTGGCACGAGTAAAAGAGAACGTACTACTGTGTAATGCGAGTAGGGTCGTAGTACTACGTGGTACTTCATTCATACCAGAGGCATGAATGGAGCGTAGTACGTTTCACGACATACCGTAGGTTCGTGCCGAAAGCGAGAAATACTTGAATATTATTTTATTGAAATATTTCAATATTTATATTA
>NW_017106640.1:0-971 GCF_001263275.1 Habropoda laboriosa
AACGTGCTTGCAATTTGCACTTCGGAGGTTGTCCCTTGTACAAATTGCTAGCCACCCGTGCTACTCAATACGGTCAAAATCATGACAAAGGCCAAGATCCCGTGGGTATGCCACGGAACAAAAACGTGGTATTGTTATTGCACGAAGATTCATTGCAAATTTAGAAATCTGTCTAAGCCATCGTATTGTGTATAAAAAGTAACGAAACTTTGTCTTTCTCTATTTTTCTCATAAATTTACCACTTACGAGAAAAACGCTGGAAACTAATAACGTGAACACCCTGTATATTTTTAGCGATACACGATAAAAATGTGATACCTTTTGTAGAAAGATAATAGGTGTTCTAACACTCATGAACGTGTTATTCATTAATCAGGAGAAGCTCGTATTTTCCTTATTTCCGCAACAACGATTTATACTTGTCTATAATTGTTTGCTTCGGCCTCGAACGTTCTCTCTTACGAGCTGTCGAGTATCGACGTCTCTTTGTAATTTCAAGAACAAGACGAGGCGGTGTTTTCGTTCCGCGGAGCTCGTGACAACTGGTGGCACGTCGTAAATTATAATAATGCGACCAGTCGACGGAGGTTAAATCAGACTGACACTCTTCAATTAGCCGGCCTCCCCTCGAGCCTGCTATCGTGGCGCATCGGGCGCCCACATCCTCATCAGTAACGCGAGGATTGCACGGATCCGATACAAATACGATTCTGGCTTGTTGACGCTTCAACGATTGTCCCTCGAAAGTCAAATCCACGCACGTGCTGTGTTTACCTCTTTTCTTTAACGACTAATGCCTTTTCTATTCTTTGCCATCCTTTAGTTTAGGTATGTAACGTTTAATGTGAAATTGCTGCCAACTATAATCGTCGTGTAATATGAAAATTCATGATTTTTAATTCATTGAAATTTGACTCGAGTGTTGAAAATTTTTGAATTTTTTTGTGTTAATTTAAAATTCATACTATTC
>NW_017106641.1:0-857 GCF_001263275.1 Habropoda laboriosa
ATTGGACGCCGGCATCCAATTTTCGAACTACGATGTGGGGGAAAATACAGATAATTAAATATTATGTCGTCAGTAATAATAACAACAATTAAATGTTCCCAACGAAATCTTACCATTCTTTGGTACCAAATTCAAAGGTGTGGTGTTTATGTTCAATAGCTCAAATGGTTCCGGTGCTACTGTTAAAGGAAGCGACTATACACCTACAACGTCGAGCTTGGAGATAGTATTTCTTCGCGAACGTAGCGGTGCGATACTCGTACTCGAAATGGAGTACATTTCTGCCATACATTCTGGACATCGGTGACGCATTTTTGAACTACGGTGGTTTGGGGCAAATCAGACAACTAAATATTTCGTCATAAAAAATATTCCCTACAAATAAATGTTCCCATCGAAATCTTACCTTTGTTTTGGTACCGAATACAAAGTTGTGGTTTGTTTCTTCAATAGCTCAAACAGTTCCCGTGTTACCGTTGAATGAAGCGAAAATACACATACAACGTCGCTCATGGAAATATTATTTCTTCGCGATTTTCACTTAACGTACAGGTACGATACTCGTAATCTAAACGGAGTAAGATTCTGCTATGAATTCTGGACATCGGCGCCGTATTTTCGAAATACGATGGTGGGGGCAAATACAGATAATTAAATATTTCGGCGTTAATATTAATTCTTAAAACTAAATGTGACCAACGAAATATTATCATTTCTTGACACCGAATACAAAGGTGTGGTCTGTTTTTTCATTACCTCACTCGGTTCCCGTGTTACTGTTACACGAAGCGGAAATACAAATATAACGTCGGGAACGTGATAGTAGCTATTCGCGACTTTACCATAACATACTTGGG
>NW_017106642.1:0-1743 GCF_001263275.1 Habropoda laboriosa
CACGGGTATGTATAACGAATAAAATATATTTTAACAAATAAACTCTTTGAAACTATTAACAACACGATATATACAATACAAAATCTTCTATTTCTTGCTTAACAATCTGTTCCTCACTCTTCGACCGCTTTCGCTGACTGCCCTTGACTCGCCTTTCCTAACTGTCCTACGGCCGCTACTCCTCCTGAAACAGACGCTAAGAAAAGGTGGCGCTGGAGTTCCGTCCCGCGCACACCTACCACTTCCGGCATTCGTCGGTATCCCGGAAACGAACACGCTTTCCACTTTGGTGAGTCGCGGTAGACGCCGCCACATCACCCCCCTACAAGTCGCTCACTACGTTAGAGTGAGATGACGATTGGACTCGTTGATATGTTCTTCCGTCGTTTGCTCGACGTACACCGGTTTTAGCCTGTCGATGGCTATGTTATGTTCCTTTTCTTTTATTTTGATGGTGAAGTATTTTGGGGCCCTTGTTCTTACTTCGTATGGCTCTTCATAAGGTGGGTCGAGTGATTTTTTGTTGGCTTCGACTCGTACGAAGACGTGCGTGGAGGTTAACAAGTTCTTGAAGATGAACAGCTTCTTTTTCCCATAGTGTGTTGTAGGTCGAGATTTTACTTTGCGCATGTGATCATTATGCTGATCTATGAAGAAATCCTGCTGCTGGTTTTCCTTGAAGAATTCTCCTGGTAGATTCTCATAGAAGATGCCTTGAAGTAAATGGAAATCATTTTGAACATTTGTTAGAATAAAGATTTTGCCCAAAAAACACTGAATGTTCACTTTCCAATTCTTTTTTGAATTATTGTGATTTTTTTCATTCAAGGTCATTTCAAGCTCATGGTGTTGTATACCCTTGAATTCGTCTTGATGTCCACTACAATACTGCATTACAAAAAACACACGTGAATCTGCAAAAGAATGACGATGACCTTGAAAATCGGGAATGGAAATGACCTTGACAAAAAATTCACAGATCACAACATTCCTCATTCTAAACCCAACAACTTTGTTCTCACACAATTTTGCGTATCGGTAAAGGTAATGAAGATATTAACGAATCCATGTTAAACGGAACACCCTGTATATTTATATATCTACGATGTGAATTTTGTGCACTGAATGATTAGTTGACAACAAGTATAATAACTTAATTACCTAAAAATGTACAAAAAGTTATTGTAAGAAATGCAAGATTCCGGCGGCGAAGTGGTGGCCTGGACTTTGTAACCCAGGAAGAGGAAGCGCGCGGGTACCTGAGGGTGCCATAAACTAAGCCCTTTCCCCGGAAAGTCGAACGAGGGGGCTCCAACGGTTTTTAGGAGCAACGCGGGATATGACGCGGAAAGGACACTCTGGAAATAGCCGTCGAGCGAGACGGACGCCGGAAACCTTAAGAATCGCTTAGGAATACAGAATAAATTATTTTTGGGATACCACACTATCCTGACTTTTTTGTTTTCAAGTGGTGCTTACATTATAATCTTTAGATCATGATTAGCCTAATACTAAATATCATACCGGAATGTAAATAAATTACAAATACAGTAATTTCTTATTATAATGCAAAAAATCGAAATTTATGCATATCTTACGTTTGAGTGAAAAGTATGAAGGAATGAATGAATATGAATTAGTCGTGAAAATATACATAATTCCTTCATTTAAATCGTTTTTCTAAACGAAAAAGTGCATCGAAAAAGATGAATTGAAGTTTTCATCGCGTTGAAAAAGAGAGTA
>NW_017106643.1:0-375 GCF_001263275.1 Habropoda laboriosa
TCTATAAAAACTTAGCAGCAGATTTAATATTGATGAAAAGTGGGAGGAGGTTCCAAACTTTTGACCGGTAGTGTATGTCATCCTCCTGAATAATGATTGCATATGATAGTTAAGTATCTCCGTTTTTCGTTTTTTCCTGAAAAATTTTACTTTTTGACACTTGAAACGTTATGGTTTAATTGTCGATAGTAGCATTGAAAATTAACTAGTCCTCTGATAAACGGTTTATCTCGTAACGAGACCCTGCAACATCACGGGAAACAGATATACAGTATATTCTCCACAAGTGTCGGACCGCAAGGAAGCTAAACCTGACACTCGTAGAGTCGAGTCCGTACCGAATGTAGACAAGGACAGCGAATAAAAGATAAGCAT
>NW_017106644.1:0-284 GCF_001263275.1 Habropoda laboriosa
TCCTAAAACTAAATGTGACCAACGAAATCTTACCTTTTTTTGGTACCGAATACAAATTTATGGTTTGTTTTATCAATAGCTCAAACAGTTCCTGTGTTAGTGTTAAACGAAGCGAATATTGGAATATAGCGTCGGCTAGGTGATAGTAATTCTTCGCGATTTTCACGTAACGTACCGGTACGACACTCGTACTCAAAATAGAGTATGATTCTGCTATGCATTCTGGACATCGGCGTCGAATTTTCGAACTACTTTGGTGGGTGCAAATACAGATAAGTAAATAT
>NW_017106644.1:5313-5816 GCF_001263275.1 Habropoda laboriosa
ATAACGTCGGCTAGGCGATAGTAGTTCTTCGCGTCATTAACATAACATACTGCGAAGATATTCGTACTCTAATGGTGTTTGATTCCGCTATGCATTCTGGACGTCGGCGTCTAATTTTCGAACTACGATGGTTGGGGAAAATACAGATAATTAAATATTTCGGCGTTAATATTAATTCCTAAATCTAAATGTGACCATCGAAATCTTACCATTTTTGGATACAGAATACAAAGGTTTGCTTTGTTATTCAAAGCTCAAACGGTTCCGGCCTTACAGTTAAACGATGCGAATATACACATATAACGTCGTACCTGGTTAGAGTAGTTCTCTGCGACCTTCGCATTTCATACTGGGACGATTCACCATCTCTAAATGGAGAACATTTCTGCTATGCTTTCTGGACGCCGGCGTCGAATCTTAGAACTACGAAGTGGGGGAAAATACAGATAAATAAATATTTCGACGTTAAAAGTATTTCCTAAAGCAAAATGTGACAAACGAAA
>NW_017106645.1:0-1334 GCF_001263275.1 Habropoda laboriosa
AGAGGTTTTGACATGTCTATGTCTATTGAATGTTCACGAGTGGGCACCGGGAAGGTATATGGCTCGCAGAAAAGTTATTTTTCTGCAGTCATAAAACGCTTCCTGGGCTTCGTGGCCAATTTGAAAGGAAAATTAATTAACGCGAAAAAGAAAAGGGGCGCATTCGAAAATAGCGTAAACAGGCGTCCATGTCATAAACCTAATCCCTAACAGTATGGATGAAATTTTTCTCGACGAAGTATTCGCATTAAGCTACTTTTCCCGACATCACTTTCACGCCCAAGTTGTCTTGAACTCATACGAGGATTTTCGTTAACGTTGGCCGTAAGGTAAAGGTATCAGTAGTTGACCAGTTTTTAGAGAAACGTAGAAAATAAGGTTTTTATAAGAGATACTCTTTTGTAAAAAATGCATCTATCGGTTAAATTTCAAAAGAATTACATGTGACGAGAAGTATGCGTTAACTTTTCTGTTAAGAACAGCTATACGGTTCAGGTAAACAAATCCATACGTTGTGAACTCTTCGTGACTGAAGCGTATAAGTGGGTCAATTACCAGTTTTTTCATTTTTAAGAGTGATCAACTTCTGAAGCAATTACTGAATTTTTAAATTTTTATAACATAAGTCTTTTTAAAATTGGTCTTGTTACATAATCTAGAAGGCTTAAAGAGTATCTTCACGCATCGACTCTCGCTATTTAATGACAGAGCAAGTGGTTACTATTGTGCGCGTGGAGGATTTCTCTTAACTGATAAACTACTGGTACCTTTACCTTAATCATTCTCGTGTTTATTTCGCGCGTCACAGTTTTAGTTTTCCCACGCTTCTTTGTGTCAACACTGCCACTTACACGAAAGGTTTTCCCAACTTTTGCATATGTGCAACAGGACGAATCCCGTTTCAAATCACTTCCCTTAAGCATTATTGACTTTCATCGTAAATAAAAATGATATCAATTCTCTCTTCCTTGGAATAACTCACTGTGAACGGTTTATCGTTACACCGACGAATTGTTTGAAAGTTATCCTTGAAATACTTGTGGGATAGTAAACATGTTTACGATGTGAACTTTATACACGTAAATCTGAGCTAAGGTCTGTGATTTCGACGAAAATAAATTTCATATTTTATTTTAATTTTGGGAGTCAAAGGCTACTTCAAGGACATGTCGTTACACATGTCTGAACGCATTTTAATGTTACCTACAATATGCAGGGGGACAAAATATCCACTTGTACGCAAAAAGCATCGGTGTCGCGTCGCGCTCTCCTGTGATTGTTCAAAAAGCTCGCGTTCGCGACTGTTACCCGCCAAATTAATCTTAGGTAACTAA
>NW_017106646.1:0-567 GCF_001263275.1 Habropoda laboriosa
CGGCAACTTCAACAGGTTCATTACGGCGCATGCCATCTGCACCTTGTGCAGTCGTTAAACGCTTTTTAAAATCGCCATAAAATGTATCGAGTAATTCTTTCCAATTGCGATCGCCTACTGCAACATGGTCAAGTTGCCCTTCAAGATCTGCAGTAAATGCATAGTTCATGAGGTTATTAAAACTCTCATTTAAACGCTCGGTAACAATCTCACCCATTTTTTCTGCGAATAAACGACGATTTTCAAGTTTTACATAACCACGATCTTGAATGGTTGAAATAAATACAGCATATGTTGAAGGACGACCAAACGACCAATACCACGCTTTTCAAGCTCTTTCACCAAAGATGCTTCGGTAAAACGTGCAGGTGGCTTGGTAAAATGCTGACTCGGATCAAGCTTATTCAGAACAAGCGTTTCACCCACTTGAACTGCAGGCAGTAACACATCATCGTCAGACTTATTCGCACCACGGACACGTGTAAAACCATCAAATACGAGTGTACGGCCTTTGGCTTTTAAATCGATCTCAGATGCTTTGACATGTAATGTAGATGACAAATACTC
>NW_017106647.1:0-1575 GCF_001263275.1 Habropoda laboriosa
CAGCGTAAACGTTGAACGTCTTAGAACTCTGGTAATACCGAAGAAAAAAGAATACTCAGGGCTTTAGTATTCGTTTGTTTTTCCATCAATAGCGCAGTCAACTAACAGTATAAGCGAGATCTAGCTATGGCCGGTACTGCACGACTCTCCCCTATAGGTTATTAGCGATGTTTCAGCAAATGGGTCTTGTGTGTAAGTACAGTACTTCTTGTAACAGTTTAGTTTGCAGTAGGTCGCGACTTCTCTGATCTTCCAGGCTGTCCTCGATGTGTGGCTTCAGTGAGTACCTTTGGGCACTGTAAGATTAGACGGTCAATAGAGATTTGGACGTTACATTCCTCACATCTTGGGGCTGGATCTTCGGTTAGGAGGTACGCGTGGGAGATCTTTGTACGACCTATTCGGATTCGGCTCATTGCTACTTGGTCTCTTCTGGGTAGTTCGGTGATTGTTTTGCAATTCTTGAAGAATTTTCCATTTATGTCTTTGATGCGACGCTGTGGCGATATTGTTTTTTTTTTCGAAACAAAGGTAGAACACTTGCAGTCAGAAATTGGCTATGTTTGAGTAAGTCTAGTTTGGAGTGTCGCGAAACTTTTTAAATCCTCCTGTTGCATAATTGAAGTATGAATATGTGGTATGTAAAGGAATTTAGTGTTAACAGCGCGGTTTTTGGGAAGGAGAAATGGTATTTTTGAATTAGGATTAAGGATCCTTAGGGATTTAGGAATATCAACCCTTTCTGAGAATGAAACTTCTGAGAATCCAAAGTTTCGTTTTGAAAAAGAAAAAAAAGGATTTTTAACGCTTATAAATTTACTTATTTCTACTTCTCCTATTAATTTGCATTTTTTCGATAATATAAAAACACCTGAATTTGACATTTTAAAGTTCTCCATGTCGCCATAGCAGCGCCATTGGATTGCAAGGGGTTAACAAACCGCAAACTGAGTAATAGGAAATGACCCAAATTTTAGATTTCGCATTGGTTAGATAGGCACTTTGATACACTTTGTATCGTGGAGATACAGTGCACGAAGATGCTGATAATTACACTTTGAGGAACATGAGATCATTCTTTGAAAATTACGACACACTGAATTTTCATTCTAATTACACGGTACTTCCTCGAAAAGTAATTCTAACGCCTAGAAAATTACTTGGTTACGTATTGAACTAACTAGACGAGTAGCAAAGTAGCTTTCTTATAGAGAAGGAAAGAAACAGAATTCGCGAGTTTCCATTATCGGCTGGCAAACGAAATCAAATAATTCTGAGAAGACTATCGCGTGGCTCTTGAAATAATGACACGTTCGATTCTTATTCTAATTAAATTTTACCTCCTGGAGAAGTGATTTTAGCACCTAGAAAACGACTTCGCCTCGTATAAAATTAACTAGACGAACAGTGAAGTAGCTTTTTTGTACAAAAGGAAAGAAGTGCAATTCGCTAGCTTCCATTATCATCACAAAGACCAACGTGTGGCTTTCATAATTGCAACACATTAAATTCTTATTCTAATTAAATTTTTCCTCCTCAAAAAATAATTCCAGCGCCTAGAAAATAACTTCGTCA
>NW_017106648.1:0-2596 GCF_001263275.1 Habropoda laboriosa
ATATTCACGTGGCGTACCGGTACGATACTCGCACTCGAAATGGAGTACGATTCTGCTATGCATTCTGGACGTCGGCGTCGCGTTTCCGAACTACGATGGTGGGGGAATATACAGATAGTTATATATTTCGACTTTAGACATAAATGCAACAAATAAATATATCCAACCAAATCTGACCTTTTTTTGGTAGCGAATACAAAGGGTAGTTTTTGTTTTCAATAGCTCAAACGATTCCAGTGTTACTGATAATCGAAGCGAGTGTGCACCTATAATGTCGCACATGGTTATAGTATTTCTTCGCGACTTTCGCATTTAATACTTTGACTAGTATCGTCCTTAAATTGGCGTACGGTTCTGCTATGTATTCTGGACGCCGGCGTCGAATTTTCGAACTACGATGGTGGGGGAAAATATAGAAAAAATATATTTCGGGGTTAATAATAAATCCTAAAACTAATTGTGACCTACGGAATCTTACCTTCTTGAGGTACCGATTACAAAGCTGTGCTTTGTTTTTTCAATAGCTCAAACGTTACACGTTTTACTGTTAATCGAATCGAATATGCACTAATAACGTCGCGCATGGAGATAGTATTTCTTGGCGATTTTCACGTAACGTACCAGTAAGATACTCGTAATCGAAATGGAGTACGTTTCTGCTATGCATTCTGGACTCCGACGTCCAGTTTTCGAACTACGATGTGGGGGAAAATACAGATAATTAAATATTTCCGTGTTAAAATATTCCCTTCAAATAATTGTTCCCAACGAAACATTATCTTTTTTTGGTACCGAATACGAAGGTACGGTTTTTTTTTCTCAATAGCTCAATCGGTTCCCGTGTCACTGTTAAACGAAGCGAATATACACACATTACGTCGCACATGGTTAGAATAGTTCTTCGCATCCTTCCCGTATCATACTGGGACGATTCTCGTATTATAAATGGCATGCGATTCAGCTATGCATTCTGGACGACGGCATCGAATTTTAGAACAACGATGGTTGGGGCATATACAGATAACAAAATATTTCGACATTGAAAATATTACCTACAAATAATTGTCCCCATAGTAATCTTGCCTTTTTTTGGTACCGAATACGGAGGTGTGGATTGTTTTTTCAATAGCTCAAACGGTTCCTGAGTGTCGGTTAAACGAAGCGAATACACACAAATAAAGTCGCGCTTGGATGTAGTATTTCTTCGAGATTTTCACGTCACGTACCGGTACGATAGTCGTGCTCTAAATGGAGTACGGATCTGCTATGCATTCTAGACATCGGCGCAGTATTTGCGAACTACGATGTGGGGGAAAATACAGATAATTAAATATTTCGACTTTAGACATAATTGCAACAAATAAATAGACCCATCCAAATCTGACCTTTTTTTGGTACCGAATACGAAGTAGTGGTTTCTTTTTTCAATAGCCCAAACGATGCCGGTGTTACTGTTAAACTATGCGAATATACACATATAACGTCGCACATGGTGATAGTATTTTTTCGCGACCTTAGCATATCATACTGGGACGATTATCGTCCTCTAAATGGCGTACGATTCTACTATGCATTCTAGACGACGGCGACGAATTTTAAATCTACGATGGTGGGGGCAAATACAGATAATTAAATATTTCGGCGTTAATATTGATTCCTAAATCTAAATGTGACAAACGAAATCTTATCTTTTTTTGGTACCGATTAAAAAGTTGTGGTTAGATTTCTCAATAGCTCATACGGTTCCCGTGTTAATAGTATACGAAGCAAATATGCATATTTAACGTCGCGAATGGAGATAGTATTTCTTGTCGATTTTCACGTAACGTACCGGGACGATAATCGTACTCCTAATGGAGTACATTTCTGCTGTGCATTCTGGACTCCGGCGTCCAGTTTGCGAATTACGATGGTGGGGGCAAATACAGATTATTAAATATTTCGACTTTAAATATAATACCTTCGGCGAAATGTATGTAATAAATCTTACAATTTTTCGACCCCGAATATAAAGGTGTGCTTGGTTATTCAAAGCTCAAACGGTTTCGGTCTTACCGTTAAACGAAGCGAATATACACATATAACGACGAACATGGATATGGTAGTTCTCCGCGACCTTCGCATATCATGATGTGACGATTCTCGTCCTCTAAATGGCGTACGTTTCTGCTATGCATTCTGGACATCGGTGTCGAATTTCCGAACTACGATGGTGGGGGAAAACACATAAATAAATATTTCGACGATAATAATAATTCCTAAAACTAAGTGAGACCAACGAAATCTTACCATTTTTTGATACCGAATACAAAGGTGTGCTTTGTTATTCAAAGCTCAAACGGTTCCCGCGTTAGCGTTCAACGAAGCGAATATACACATATAAGGTCGCACTTGGTTATAGTAGTTCTTCGCGACCTTCCCATATCATTACACGTCGTTGGCAATGTTTGCGGTGGACCGGTGAGAACATTCAACGCATGTGGTTCTACGTCGTTCTCCAAGAAGTCTGATAGGATTGGAACCGTTGGCGTAGGTGGTATATACGCCGTTCACCAAAGGATGGACCAGATTCGTGTGTGGTAAACGACAAGTGGTT
>NW_017106649.1:0-695 GCF_001263275.1 Habropoda laboriosa
TACCTGTATATATAGGTATATAAATAATTTATATATATATAAGTATATTATTAATTAATAAATAATTTATGTATATAAATCATTTATTAATTAATAATATACTTATATATATATAAATATATAAATATTAATTTAATATTTATTAACCTCTTGAGGTCTCGGGGGTTAAGTCGAGACCTCAAGAGGTTAATAAATCAATATATATATATTTATCAATTAATAGGTAATTTTTAACTCGCTCCTAAATAGTTACTGCAATCGATTTGGGGTTAGTAATAGATGAATATAGTTCAATAAATATATTCTATAGATCAATAAAATAATTATAAAATAGGTAAATTTATTTAAATAAATTATTTTATTGATCTATAGAATAAATTTAGATATTTTATTAAATTTAATTATTGTTTTATAAAATTTATATAGAATAGATGTAGAGATGTTTATTTTAATTTATGATTTATAGAATAGACGTAGAGATGTTAATATATGCTCAATTGATATATAGAATAAGTAATTATATTTTAATATATATATTTGGTTAGTTTATAATTGTTAATATTTAAGGTATAAAACGTGTAAGTTAAAATTCTATACTAATATGACTTACGCTTTATTGGAATCTATATATATAAAAATAAAATACATAAAATTGAATTTACTTTTAAACTACCTTCTAATAACCCTATAGAAGG
>NW_017106650.1:0-399 GCF_001263275.1 Habropoda laboriosa
TAAGCGTCGGCCATTTTCTGTTTTAGTACTGTATCAGGTAAGAAAAACTAATCTGTCACAGATTAATTACATTTAACAATCCTCAGTCTTGCTAATTCAAACGAAAATTAGGGTTACAATGAATTTTTCTTACTAATATAACGACTTTTCTCACATCTTCGCCAGAATCTCTGCCACGTGTCTGACACGTTACCATATGTTAAGGGGTTAAATAAGATAAAATCACTTTCACTGCTGCATTTCACGTAAATTATTTTTCTTTATGCATAATAACTTCGTCATTTTTAGAAATATAACGAAATACGGTAAATTGTGTCGTGAATAATTATGAATCATGTTTGTACCTACACTCTGTGAGTGAGTTTTTAGTGATCAGTGCACCATTTTTCTTTTTTTTTT
>NW_017106651.1:0-293 GCF_001263275.1 Habropoda laboriosa
AAACGCGTTTTTCTTGGCGGAACATGCAAAATAAAGAGGAAACAGTCATTTTGCAGTACTGCATAACGTCTCTGTAGAGAGGAAACAGTATAATTTCAGTTGATAATCGTTAATACACGTTTTACGTGGCGAAACATACAAAATAAAATGAAACACTCGTTTGCAGTACTGCAAAACGTCTTTGTAGCCAGAAATCAGCAGTATTACAGTTTATATTCGTTAAAACACGATTATCGTGGCGAAACATGCAAAATAAAAAGGAAACAGTCGATTGCACTACAGCAGAACGTGGA
>NW_017106652.1:0-1516 GCF_001263275.1 Habropoda laboriosa
AGAGAGAGAGAGAGAGAGAGAGAGAAAGAGAGAGAGAGAGAGAGAGAGAGAGAGAGAGAGAGAAGGGAGGGAGGGAGAGAAAGAGAGAGAAAGAGAGAGAAAGAGGAAGGGAGAGAAAGAGGAAGGGAGAGAAATAGAGAGAAAGAGAGAGAGGAAGGAAGAGAAATAAAGAGAGAGAGAGAGAAGGGAGAGAAATAGAGAGAGAGAGGAAGGCAGAGAAAGAGAGAGAGCTCACTTCCCCCGACCGATACGGTGCAATGCCTGTGATTATCGAACTACGTGCAGCTGCATTCCTTCCGTCCATTATGTTCTGTAACTCGGAGCCAGGTCGACGTATGTCGCATAGCTGCGATTTAATGGGGATGTCGGATCAGTTTTCATCGCGATCACTCCTTCAGGACACAAAGGTGCTCGCGCGCCTAAGAACCGTCGTCTCGAGGGAAATGACATTTTTCGTGCTGAATATTCCTTACGCTAGTGGTTTTCAAGTTGTCAACCTATTCTTCGTATTCGTATTACGATTTTAGATTTTAGAAACTGTCGGAAATTGCCACTTCTCCCGGCAGAATGTTTAAATGCCTGCATTCTTCACTTCCGTGTTCAAGCGCGATACCTGTTTTTAACTCTTCGCAACACTACGTGACTCTGAAATCTATTTATTTATATTTTATTATAAAATTGTAATCAACCCTAATTTTGCTTCTCTCGAAACGAAGTTAAAAGAGACACAAAACATGATTTTAAAATAGGTTTTAGATCATCGCCGCAATTTCGTACGATATTTTGCACACAATTGTAGGTTTTAGAAATTGAGGGGCCATTTACCGAAAAAAAAAACTCGCTTTCAAGTTATTAAGCAAGTTTAAATATTTCAACGGTGATTTAAATTCCGATAAATCGATAGAAATTGTTTTTTCACCAACGAGATTTGTAAAGCCCGTTCATTTTTTGAAATCATTGAACTACTTTCGATATTTATGTGTGATTTCAGTTTTTGGAAACCTATAGAAACCATTATTTAGCGGAATTTTCCAATTTCACTGGTTTTAAGTTATCGAGTAATTTCGCGAATACGGACATAAATTCGGGGTTCAAAAATTTATAGCTGACGTGTAAAAGATTCAGTGGCTGTGTTTCGCAATTTTGATTTGTGAAACGTACTTTTATCGGGACATTAATATCGGTATTTCCTTCTGCTTTTTAACGTCACTAATATATTACCTGATCGCAGGCCAAAGTGGTTAACTCCATTTTTGGAATTTTTCAAAATTTCAGTGCCAAAGCACTTGATCGAAGCTTGTCTTTTTATATTTAAAATAAATTTTAAACAACAATTTTAATAGTCGTTGAATAATAAATTATTTCAGAAGCCAATGTAAATTAACTCCATACTCTAAAGTGTAAATTCAAACGCTTATGAGAATTTAGCTGAATAATTCTCTAATACAACGTTATACAATATTAGACAATGAGTAAGCTGAATGACAATGAGAAAAAAAAGAATACAAAAAAGGCA
>NW_017106653.1:0-483 GCF_001263275.1 Habropoda laboriosa
GGGGGGGCGTGTTAGACTAAACATTCGGCGCCGCACGCTTCGGGTAGAACGCGTACGTAACAGTATATTCGCATCGTTTAACAGTAGCACGGAAACCGTCTGAGCTATTGAAAAAACAAACCACAACTTCGTTTCGGTACCAAAAAAAGGTAAGATTTCGTTGTGAAGATTTATTTGTAGGGAATATTATAACGCGGAAATATTTAATTAACTGTATTTTCCCCCACATCGTAGTTCGGAAACTGGACGCCGGAGTCCAGAATGCATAGCAGAAACGTACTCCATTAGGAGTACGATTATCGGCCCGGTACGTTACGTGAAAATCGCGAAGAAATACCATCTCCAAGCACGACGTTATAGGAGTTCAATAGCTCACACGGATGCCGTGTTACTGTGAAACGAAGCGAATATTCACATATAACGTCGCACATGGTTATAGTAGTTCTGCGCGATCTTCGCATATCATACCGTGACGATTCTCTT
>NW_017106654.1:0-1133 GCF_001263275.1 Habropoda laboriosa
ATCATCGCGACTTTCACATAACATACTGCGGCAATTCTCGTACTGTAAGTGGCGTACGATTCTGCTATGAATTCTGGCCATCGGCGCCGAATTTTCGAACTTCCATGTGGGGGAAAATAGAGACAATTAAATATTTCGACATTAAAAATAATTCCTAAAACTAAATGTGACCAACGAAATGTTACCTTTTTTTGGTACCGAATACAATTGTGTGCTAGGTTCATCAACACGTCACACGGTTGCCGTGTTACTGTTAAACGAAGGGATTATAAACCTATCTAGTCGGCTAGCCGAATGTTGTTCTTCACGTATTTCACATGCGCACCGGTACGATACTCGTACTAGAAATGGAGTACGATTCTGCTATGCATTCTGGACATCGGCGCCGATTTTTCGAACTACGCTGGGTGTGGCAAATACAGATAATTAAATATTTCGACTTTAACAATATTCCCTTCAAATATGTGTTCCCAACGAAATGTCTCAGTGTTCTTATACCGAATACAAGGGTGTGCTTGTTTCTTGAATATCTAACACGGTTGCCGTGTTTCTGTTAAACGAAGGGAATATACAATTGTAACATCGGCTAGGCGATAGTAGTTCTTCACGACTTGCACATAAGATACTTGGGCGATACTCGTACTCCTAAAGGCGTACCTATGCAATCCGGCCGACGGCGTCGAATTTTAAATCTACGATGGTGGGAGCAAATACAGATAACTAAATATTTTGACTTTAATAATAATTCCTAAAACGAAATGTGACCAATGAAATATTACCTTATTTTGGTACCGAATACAAAGTTGTGGATTGTTTTTTCAATTGCCATACGGTTCCCGTGTTACTATTAAACGAAGCGAATATACACATATGTCGTCGTGCTTGGAGATACTATTCCTTCTCGATTTTCACGCAACTGACGGGTACGATACTCGTACTGTAAATGGAGTACGATTCTGCTATGCATTCTGTACTTCGGCGTCGAATTCTCTCCGTACGATGGTGGGGGCAAATACAGATAACTAAATATTTCGACTTTAAATATAATCCCTTCAGCTAAATATATACAATAAATCTTACAATTTATTGACCCCGAATATAAAGGTGGGCTTGGTTCTTCAATATCTCACACG
>NW_017106655.1:0-486 GCF_001263275.1 Habropoda laboriosa
ATGGTGGGGGAATATACAGATAACTAAATATTTCCACTTTAAAAATAATTCCTAAAACTAAATATGACCAACCTAATCTTACCTTTTTTTTGGTACCGAATACGAAGTTGTGGTTTGTTTTTTCAATAGCTGAAACGGTTCCAGTGTTACCATTAAACCAAGCGAATATACACATTTAACGTGGCACATGGAGATAGTATTTCTTAGAGATATTCACGTAACGTACCGGTACGATACTCGTACTCCAAATAGAGAATGATTCTGCTGTGCATTCTGGACTTCGGCGCCGAATTCTCTCTGTACGATTATGGGGGCAAATACAGATACTTTAATACTTCGATGTTAATTATAATTCCTAGAACAAAATGTGACCAACGAAATCTTACCATTTTTTGATACCGAATTCAACGTTGTGGTTTGTTATTTCAATAGCTCAAACTGTTCCCGTGTTACTTGTAAACGAAGCGAATATACAGATATAACGTC
>NW_017106656.1:0-1027 GCF_001263275.1 Habropoda laboriosa
ATTGCCATAATTTTTTAATAAAGCTTCAAAAGACCTATTTTCTAATTTCAACCCATGGAATATACTGACAACGTTTCGCCGTTAAAACCTGGGACACCCTATATATTAGGTTGTCCAAAAAGTTCGTGCCGATTTTCCGTAGAAAGTGCATGAGTATTTTAGAATAAATAAAACTCGATGAAAATATACGAAGTTCGCACATGTTCTAAAAGATCGCTTTTTCGAGTGTCTTTTGAAAGTGTATTCGTTAAAATTGCTAGTTTCTTCTTGGAGTTACGCTATTTTGAAAATGAGAGAAAATTGAGCACATACGTATACTTAATGTTCTTCATTTGCCAAAAAGCGAATATGTCACTGAAAAATTGTTCGTAAATGGTTTAAGTTCGATCTTAGAGAAAGTATAAAAAAAAGGAGCAAAATTTTTGGCAAAGTATAATTTTCAAATTGCCGGAAAGACGGCGAAAAGTTGTAGAACAGAACGGTACATATCTCAGTGAATAAAGAAATTATTGCTTGAAACTATGAAATTTACTTATTTGCTTAAAAGTCGACACTTTTCTGTAACAGTTGGATTTTTTTTTGTTACCAAAAAGCTATATTGCGAAAGAAGAATATTGCGAAATATAATACATATTTAAAGTGGCAATTTAAAAATGTCGAGTTTGACTCGACATAGGAGTACCTGTGAATAAAATTGATGTCGAGTCACACTCGACAAAGGAGTGCAAAGGGTTAATGTATGGTGTTGCTGAATGCAAGAAACAAGGCATTAAGGCAGGGGTTCCCAGAGTTTTGCCTAGGTGGGTCAAATTGTAAATTCGAAAATATTTGGCGGGCCATTAAGACAATTACGGCCATTGGCCGTTAGGACAATAAAATATGTACAATCTATATAATAAGAAGATATATTACATATAAAATTTAGTGTTTTTTTAACTGAACAATTTTTAATTATAATATGATGAAATTTATTTATTTTTTTGTAAAAATGTAAATTATCTCTGTAAATTCAAGATCGCGGCTGATC
>NW_017106657.1:0-488 GCF_001263275.1 Habropoda laboriosa
AGCGATAGACCCAGAATCCCGCGTTTTCACGGGGCCGACGCTCAGGCGATAGACCCAGAAATCGGCACTATCGCGGGACCGGCGCTCAATGTGTTAAGTTAGCGGAGAACGAATGAGAGGAAAAATAGTAAAATAGAAAAATATTGTAGAATTAGATTGTTGGTATTCAAATAGGGAATTTACGAGGAAAAATAGAGAAGGCGTTATTGGGGTAGTGCGTAGAGTCTTGGCTTGCCAGTAGGAGGTCGCGGGTTCGATTCCCCGTTGGGTCCCTGGATTTTTTTCTCGGTTACTGCAATATTGCGATAGATTATAAATATTCAGGCGAGTGTTTGGGTCAGGAGATATAAATACGATAGGATTTTTCGTGTGGATGTTTAGTTTAGAGCGATAGCTACGTGGGTGAAGAGTACTTGAGCTGGAGCGATAGAGGTGTGATTGAACAGGGTTTGGAACGAGAGCGTGAGAGTATATCAGGTGAGAAAAGT
>NW_017106658.1:0-632 GCF_001263275.1 Habropoda laboriosa
TACAAACTTTTTAGCCTGGCACGCATATTGTGAGCATTGTACTGGATCATGTGAATTAGCGCACCCGGCATACTTAATTTTCGATTCAATCCGAATAGCTTGAAGGAACCGAATAGTTCGAACGTACATACATTTTGAACGGCTTGAAACAATCAAGTGGCTGCTCATCCTTCAAATTGCTCGGATCATTCGAAGTCCTGGGTTTTTTCGAGTTACTCGGTTCTTTAGAGTACTCGGATTGAATCGGTTATTCGAACCGTGTTGAACTCGGCGTCTTCCGAGTTATTATATGTTATTCCCGATACACCTATCGGCTAGGTTTTTCATCTACGCTTCACCAACAGAGTGATCCAACATATTAACTGACGAGACATCAACCTCTACCATAAGTCCTCGCTTAGGCTCTTATTGACACAAATACAATCTCCAACCTGAGTCTAAGACCAGGTCAAAGACGAAACGCATTTTCCTCTTCCAGGTCAAAGACGAAACGCATTTTCCTCTTTCCTATCCATTTCCACCTGAGTTCTACCTCTGTAACCTTCTCTTTCCTTCTTTCACTACTAATCATCATCAAACTGCTAGGTCAAACAAAAGATTTGTATTATCTCATAACTGTTTTTCTCTGAGTC
>NW_017106659.1:0-678 GCF_001263275.1 Habropoda laboriosa
CACCCATTTCGTAGGACCGCACACTTACACTATTCTCAGAAAACGACGCAGCCCCAAAAACTGACACACCAACTACTTCGTACACAGCAAACACTCTCCACAATATTCTAAAAAAGTTAGACAAAAAAAAATCATCCGGCTTTGATGGCATCCCAAACATGATAATCAGAAACCTGCCAGGCAAGCTATTCTTCCTTTTCGCAACACTTCTTAATTCTTAATAACACACTAAACCTAATATGGAACACCGCACTATCTCGACCAATAAGTAACAAAATCAATCGGGAACAGTATAAGAAATTCCTTAAAAACGAAAGACAATCATATTCATATTTGAGTTTCAGTTACAAGTCGGTCGTTAAATGCGAAGTTGATTGTTGTTTGAAAGCGTATAAAAGTTTTTGAGAGGCGAGTTAAATAGTGAAATGTTTTAGTGAAGATAAGGTAAAAAGTATATTACTTTTGCATTATTTATTATTAAACATGTTTGTTTCTGAGTCTTCAAAACAAATTTACCGTTAAATTTTCTGTCTTCTTGGTATAATTATTATTTTTCTACCGAAATACGTATATATTTATGTACTGTCCGACAAACCTAAAGTGAAGCCTCTGACGTCACACAGGGCTTAAAAGTGGGAGATGTAGGGGAACTTGCGACGGCTCGCTGTTAGTAAGCCA
>NW_017106660.1:0-442 GCF_001263275.1 Habropoda laboriosa
CAACTTTGTTGTCGCGAAAATAGCACATTGTTGCACGACGCGCCGTTTTGCAACAATGTGCAATTTTCAGGGGCGTATCGCGGCAACAAAGTTGCAAACGCGCGTGTCGGAATTGCAACTTTGTTGCTGCGAGCGGCTCACGAAATTGCACATTGTTGCAAACATGTAATCGGGGGTTTGCAACTTTGTTGCCGAGGATCGCTCCAAAAATGTGCACATTGTTGCAAAACAGCGCGTCGTGCAACAATGTGCAATTTTCGCGACAACAAAGTTGCAAACCCGATAACGCGTTTGCAACAATGTGCAACTTTCGGGAGAGACCCTCGGCAACAAAGTTGCAAAAGAGAGAATCTCGCTTGCAACTTCTTGGAATTTAGTCATTTCCGAGAATCGAGTCGATTCCAAGAACTGACCTCCTGTCGTATCATGTTCGCCTAATGAA
>NW_017106661.1:0-588 GCF_001263275.1 Habropoda laboriosa
TTAGCTTAAGACCACAGAGTGTTAGTACACAGACCATCAGTTACATTAGGAATAATAAAGATTTAGTCAGACTCTCAACGCAATACATTCAATCTTCAGACGGCACCTAGTGCAATATTCGAAGTATGCGGAAATTAGTACCCGAGTGCTTAACACTTGTATTACTTGTGAAACCCACTTTCGATAAAGATGAAATATTAATGTTTGAGCTGAAATGATTAACAGCTATATTTTTAAGGTCTCAGTTCTCCCTCAAATAATCTAAACGAATCACGCACCTGAAATTTTTATGTAAAATGTAGCTGTTTTGAGACGAATATTCGTGTTGAGAATTGGTTCTGCTTGGACAGGTTTTGCACTCCAAATTCAACTTTTTGTAAATCAAGTTTCTATGCAAAATTGTTTTCTTAAGCTTTCGTAATAAAAGTAAAATCAAAAGTAAATGTATTATTGAGAAGCTGGAAATTTTATTGTGCGTAATACAAAGATGTACACTGCCGCTCAAAAGTATTGGGACACTTGTCATTTTCTGTAAAACTTTCCTGTCCCGCGTAAATTATAAATATTAAACCGCATTTTTTTTTTTTT
>NW_017106662.1:0-452 GCF_001263275.1 Habropoda laboriosa
GGAACACTTAGTTTTAGGAATTATTATTAACGTCGAAATATTGAATTATCTGTATTTTCCCCCACATCATAGTTCGAAAATTAGGCGCCGATGTCCAGAATGCATAGCAGAATCAAGCACCATTTAGAATACGAATATCGACGCAGTGTGTTATGTGAAAGTCTCGATGAACTACTATCTCCTAGCCGACGTTATGGGTGTATATTCGCTTCGTTTAACAGTAACACGGGAACCGTTTGAGATATTGAAATACAAACCACACGTCTGTATTCGGTATCAAAAAAAGGTGAGATTTCGTTGGGAACAATTATTTGTAGGGAATACTTTTGTTGTTGAAATATTTAGTTATCGGTATTTTCCCCCACATCGTAGTTCGAAAATTCGGCGCTGATGTCCAGAATGCACAGCAGAAATGTACTCCATTGAGAGTACGAGAACCGTACCGGTACGTT
>NW_017106663.1:0-1850 GCF_001263275.1 Habropoda laboriosa
TTCCGATCGTCGATTGTTTCCGAGGGCCGTCGGGTTCCGTTGGCGACGGTTGCCACGTCGGCAACGCCTGGTGATACAATGTTGTGCACGTGCACGGGCCGCCACAAGGGAAACCATCGACAACACCCAAGAAAAATACGCGCTCGCCATACTCTACGACGTGGTCGGTGCCTTCTACAACGTCTGGTGGCCGAGCATACTATACCACCTGAAGCAGAGACAATGCCCGAGAAACACTTACAGGCTGATGATGGACTATCTCGGCCAACGTTCCGTTACATTCTCCGGGAAGCACGGAGCGATACAGAAAACTACAACAAGGGGTTGCCCGCAAGGGTCAGTTCTCGGGCCATATCTGTGGGACTTGGTGTTCGATGACCTCCTCGCACTGCTAGAAACAACAAATATCAAGACAACAGCCTATGCGGACGACCTCCTGATAATAGTGACAAGAAATAGCAGAATCCAACTCGAGAAACAAGGACAAGAAATTACAACCCTAATACAAAATTGGTGCACTGAGGAAAAACTGGAAATATCGTCGAAGAAAACGGAAATGATCCTATTGAAAGGCAACTTAGACATAAAAAGACCACCCACCACCAAAATAAATGGCAAGCAGATTCGAATGGCAAAAAGCGTGCGCTACCTGGGAATTCACTTCAACAACGGTCTGAAAATTAACACGCACGTAGAACAACTCAAGACGAAATGCATGGAGAAATTCAACACACTAACTGCAATAGCCAGAAGGGACTGGGGACTAAAGTTCTACGCTCTACGCATAATTTATACAGGACTAATAGTGCCGATAATTACGTACGCAGAAGCAGCCTGGTCGGATAAGCTGAACGCGATAACGACCAGAGAAATAATCTGGGCCCAAAGACACGCACTGCTACGTATTACGAAGGCATATCGCACCACCTCAACGGACGCGCTGCAAATAATAGCCGGCACATTACCAATAGACCTGAAAATAAAAGAAACTACATACCGATACAAAATCAAAAACAGAACACCGTTCGTACAACCGGACTACACTTTCCCGGAATCAGAAAGGAACGATGCGCCACTGAGAGCAGTTCAACGCACGCTTACGAACGAGTGGCAAACCAGGTGGCACTGCTCCGAGAAGGGCAGACACACGCATAGCATCTTCCCGGACGTAAGGCAAAGAATGCAAAGCACTTGGCTGGTCCCAGACCACTACACCACCCAGTTTATATCTGGCCACTGAGATTTTGCAGCCAAATTGCATAGCATGGGAATAAAAGCCAGTGCGGACTGCGCCTGCGGCCGAGAGGAAACACCAGCGCATGTGCTACTGGAATGCGAGGAATACTCAGAAGAGAGGGGGAAATTCCGTCGGGAAGTAGAAACGGAAGGACAATGGCCACCAAGACTGGAAATCTGGGGAAACCAGAAATATCACAAAGATCTAAATAAAATGGCTCGAGAAATACTCCGCAAGAAGGAGCTGAAATGGCCACGAATGCGTCCAACGGTAGCACGTAATACGTAGCGAAGAAAGAAGAAGGAACAACGAAGGAAGAAAAACAGAAGAATGAAGAGGAAACACCAGAAGATGAGTGGAAAAGTGTAGTGGAAAAGACAATAACAATTATCAACGACAGTGTTAGTGAAAGTGCGGGAAACGAGAAGTGCGCGCAGTCACGGTTAACCGAGAATCACCATCCGCTACGCTGCGGTAGACGTACGAGTAGGACTGGCTAACTCCGCTTCTACGCGGAGTAGCAAAGTGCGGAAGCCCCCATTGGGTGCGCGCTGTAAACACAAGTAAACCACGAAAATTTCAACGGAAACAGGTAAAAACTCGAATTTTACCG
>NW_017106664.1:0-1115 GCF_001263275.1 Habropoda laboriosa
CCGCGCATGCGTCGAGCGAAAAACAGTATGGCGTATTGTATTGTATCAAGACCATGTGCGTGGTGTTTGTTTTCGGTTTTGCGTACGTAAAAGCGACCCAGGCTCGCGTTTCTTATGTTTGGCGCGCAAGAAATATCACGAGTTCGAAGAAGTTAAGGTCTAGAATTTTTCCTAGAACAACTGCGTGCAAATAGCGATAAAAAATCGGGCAGGACGACTCGTTGTCAGTCGGTGTCTACGAAGCTGTCGAACGTCGCTTATACTGCGCAATTATAGTCTTGTAGGGAATACATCGAACAACGCGTTTTCGATTATACGCGGATATTGTTTTGAGAAATTTTGACGTTCATTTCGAATCAATTTACACATTTATCATATATTCACAATTTTCTCTGTTACGATATTCTCTCTCTGATACGGATTCCACAACACCGAGTTTTCTTCAACGAAGAGTGATCAAATTCATAATTTCCTGACATTTTTTACTCGCACGAGAGTTCTCTGAAGAATACGAAACTACTTCGTGTTTGGAAAGCAACTATTCCACAGTAGTATGATTACGTATACCTTCGAGAGCAAGTCTCGACACGTTTACTCTCAGGCAGTTAAGCTCTGCTCTCGACAGTCCAGCTCAGGGGTAGTGTCTACTCGCGAGAGATACTCTCGAGAGCAACTCGCGATAGCTTTACTTTCAAAATGGCACGTAGCTTCGTCTTCACTTCGATATAATCGAGACAACGATTCCGGCTCGAGTTTCTTACGTTCGGCTCGAGTTTCTTATGTTTCACTGGCAAAAAACATCGCGAGCCTCGCGCAATGTTGTGGTACGTGAGGTTGACTAGACCCAGGTTACGTACTTGAGGGTCACTCACACGCCTAGGATTTTTGCTAGAACTGCTTCGTGTGACGTACGCAGTTAGTGCTTACCGGCCTACCGAACGAGTGCGTCGACGAATGACGTTCGTACCGAGCTATTACAGTTTTGCAGAAAATTCAGTGCTCCCTCGAATAAAGCGGTTTCTATTGTGCGTGGATTTCGAATCAATTTACGCACTTGGCATATTCGTTCGTGTGAATTAAGTGCCGGTGCATACAAGAAGCTAGTGCAACGAATT
>NW_017106665.1:0-712 GCF_001263275.1 Habropoda laboriosa
CGAAAAAAAGTATGGCGTATTGTATTGTATTAAGAGCACGTGCGTGACGTTTGTTCTCGGTTTGCCAATAAAAGTAATATAAAAACTTTTCTGTGCGTGAACAGGCAGCTAGCTTCTGTTTGGCTCGATGTACGTACAGCGACCCAGGCTCGCGTTTCTTATGTTTGGCTCGCAAGAAATATCCCGAGTTCTAAGAAGTTATGGCCCAGAATATTTCCCAGAACAGTTGCAAGCGTACAGCGATCAGAAATCGGGCAGGACGATTCGTCCTCAGTCGGTGTTTACAAGACTGTTGAACGAGTGCCTCGACGAACGACGTACGTCACTTATACTGCGCAATTACAGTCTTGTAGGGAATACAGTGCTCGCTTAACGCGTTTTCGATTATACGCGGATATTTTTTTGAAAAATTTTGACGTTCATTTCGAATCAATTTACATATTTATCATATATTCACTATTTTTTCTGTTACGATATTCTACATCCTTTGGATTCCCAAACACCGATTTTTCTTCAACGAAGAGTGATTAAATCGATAATTTCATTTCTCGACCAATTTATTTTCCTGACGGTTTTTACTCACACGAGAGTTCTGTCAAGAATACGAAACTGCTTCGTGTTTGCAAAGCAACTGTTCAACAGTAGTATAATTACGTATCCATTCGAGAGCAAGTCTCGACACGTTTACTCTCAGGCAGTTGAGCTATGCTCT
>NW_017106666.1:0-518 GCF_001263275.1 Habropoda laboriosa
GATAGAAATTCGGTGATTGGTCTTAGGATATTTGCAAGAGGATAGGGAAAGGGTAAAAGTGGGAATGGAAGGTCGAGGTGGCTAGAGTTTTGGAAAATCCCAGGAGAGGAAATCGGACATCGGAGAAGGAAAAGACTGGTTTGCTAATTAGAAAATTGGTTCAATGGATAGTAAAAATGTGCTAAGTTGTCGTTCGGTAAACGTTTCACGGGAGTACGCTCGTCTGACGGTCCCGGTAATCCTCTGCGTCGAGGCTCGATCAGGGCCGTTTTATGGTACTTTTTGGGAACCGTTGTTCCGTACGGAGCAAATTCATTTGGAGAGTGTTAATTGGAACTCGGACGTTGCAATTTTTCATCGCGATTTATTTCGATATTTAAAAAACAGTTATATAGTGTGAAAGAGTAGTAATTAAAAATACGGAAATTACAATGATAACGGAAATGAAAAGGGAGGAAGTATGCTGTTTGAAATCGTATCGAGAAACAATGTTTCAGCAGAAAAGGATAGATTATATT
>NW_017106667.1:0-300 GCF_001263275.1 Habropoda laboriosa
GGATAGCAGATGGAAATTCAAATTTTTCAAATGTTTGAATATCTTTAAAGCAAACAATATATATACGTTCACGATTTTGAGGAATATTTCCATATTCACATGAGTTTAAAACTTGATATTTGCAATGATATCCATGTGATTTTAGGCATTCTAGAATGGTTTTAAAGGTATTTCCTTTATCATGACCTACTAAATTTTTTACATTCTCAAGAAGAATAACTGAAGGTTTTTTCTCAGAAAAAATCCTTTCTAGTTCAAAGAAAAGATTACCACGACCTTTTTCATCATAAAATCCTTGTC
>NW_017106667.1:488-866 GCF_001263275.1 Habropoda laboriosa
ATCCAGCGTTATCAAAACCTAAATCTATCCCACCTACACCAGCGAAAAAAGATGCACACTTCATATCAAAAACCTATTAAATCTAGCGAGATTCTAATAGGTTTTTTAAAAAAAAGCAGCAACTAAATATTGAAAAATTACTATTCATCAATATTAGGGATTGGCTCATCCTTCATAAATGCCTCAAATGCTCCAAAAGGTGCAAAGTCTATATAAATGGTACTGTCGTAATCATTTTTATTTCGCCACAGCCGAATTGAGTCTGTATCTTTTTTCTTTAACCATTCTCTAGTAACTTTTTCCCTTGATTTAAGGCCTAGTACATCAACTAGTAACCATTGTCCTAAAGCATTTTGGCCATATAAGGCTCCATTTTGA
>NW_017106668.1:0-727 GCF_001263275.1 Habropoda laboriosa
TTTTGTAGTTTTGTTAGTATTATCTCACGGAACATGCTGCCACCGAATACGTTGAAGAGATACCGTGACACGTCACATTAGCTCAAAGGTGGTGGGATAAAACCATGAATAGTTATCATGTACATCCCAACAAACTCTTATAGAACATCTTTTTACACTATTCTTATTTTTGAATTATTTTATGAAAGCCGTGCAGTGTCAAAGCTTCGCTCAAAAATAAATATGGATATGACCGTAAGTATTACGTACTTTGAAATTGCTTAAGAGTAATATAAAGTCAGCCATACTAACATTCTTAAGTGCATGCTTTCAAATTGCTCAAGAGTAATATAAAGTCAGCCATACTACCATTCTTAAGCGAGAAAATTCTTAATGCTGTAGCCCTCTATCGGAAAATATACAAATTGATAATGTCTCATATAAAATTAATTCTTATATCCAACAATATTTTTATAAGTAAAATTGAACAAATTTTATAAGTAAATAAGTAGAAAAATGAGACGAGAAACTGTGACTATAGTCATTCAATTCGTCGAAACGTAAATAACATTTATGCATATTAAAAAATGTATGGTATCAAGTTTGTGATAGTGAAATATCCTTGACAGTTTTATGTACAAAAAAAAAATTATGTCGAGAAAGTTGGCTGTCTAAAACAGTTTACCTGTATCTATTAACGTTTTTTAACTTTAGTAAGTTCTCCCGCTTCATGTACTTCAGTCTAAAC
>NW_017106669.1:0-480 GCF_001263275.1 Habropoda laboriosa
TGATAGATTAATTCGTTTCGTAGCATTCTGTCATCGCGTAGTCTCTAACAGAAAGGGAAAAATAAAAATAGCAGGCAAATACACCGTCGAAGAATTAAGAAATGCACGGCTGCAAATCATCCGAGTCATTCAACAAATTCAATTTTCGCGAGAGATACAAAATTTAAAAGAAAGCATTCCGTTGAACTCAAAGGGTAAACTCATATGTTTAAATCCATTTCTTGATTCTGACGGTGTGATACGCGTAGGGGGGAGGTTAACAAACGCACAAATAGCATACTCCCGGAAATATCCTATATTATTACCACATAACGACCATGTAACCAAATTGTTGATTCACAATGAGCATATTAAGCATTGGCATGCAGGCGTGCAAGCTACTTTAAACGCGGTAAGGTACAACTACTGGCCAATTGATGGAAAAAACATAACACGACATGTCATATATAAATGCGTGCGCTGTAGTAAATTGAATCCCAA
>NW_017106670.1:0-478 GCF_001263275.1 Habropoda laboriosa
TGACCTCCAAAAATACAAGGAGGCAGCTGGCGCCCAGCTGATCCGGGACATCTTGGATCCCCGAATACCGGCGCCCACGCGAAAAAGAGCTGACGTGGGCCAACGGGATCAGCTGGCGTCAGAGATGAGGGAGGCGTCGTTGGCAGAAATAGGGCAGCGGGCCCTTGATGCCGGCGACGTCATCTTTAAGACTGCAGCCAGGAGCGGCCATCTTCAGGGCCAGTTACAAAAGGCCCTGAAGGATTCGGCGGATGTCCTCGTGTGCGCAAGCATCGAGGCCATTCAGCGCAACGAGGAGGCCTGCCTTGGGGGCGAGAATCTCGCCCTAAAGAGCGAGATTTCCGCCCTTAAGGCGGAAATTGAGGAGTTGAGGGCGGCCGCCCTCAGAAAAGAGGTGGAGTTACTCCGCGCTGATCTCAGCGGTTCGGAGAAGGCTCCGCCCTCTCCGCCCCGCGCGGCGGCGTCGCCGGCCCGCATG
>NW_017106671.1:0-1283 GCF_001263275.1 Habropoda laboriosa
TAATTTTAGAATTATTTTCCCTATCCTTTGTAAATAAAATATGTGAACCGAATTATATATTCAGTCAAAAACTTTTATCCATAATGACAGTGTGAGGTTATCGGAATAACTTAGCAAACAAAATTTCGCATAACCTAACCTCTTTTACGAGTCTCTTTTTTTTCTGTTTCATATTTATCCCTCAAGTAGTATGCTAGCACCTCTGAACCTTAATTTGAAATTACTTACTTAAAGTTTTAATTGATACCATGAAATAGCCAGAAGAAATTTTTTCAAAAAGCTCCTCATATGCAAAAATAAAAATATGATTAAACGTAGTTGTTAAAGTTTCGTGTATAGGTTATATCCAAACATCGGTATTTTTCCTTAACAGCCAAGCTATAAAATATAAGGTCCTACAATGGATAATAGAAACAATACAATTATTTATAATCGAACAGTAATTATGTCGTGCAAAATAAACAAGTACATGTTCCCCCTCTTTTATTCCATAGAACACAAACCTTACAAGTTGTCCTCGACACCTAAACGCACGTGTCCAGTAAGGTTTCGACATTAGCGAAGTGAACATGTTCCTCGTGACGTTCCATAAACAAGTTCATGTCACAAATACTGTTGAAATCCGGGGAAGAAAGTTGATATCAATTATATTTTAACAATATAACTTTTATTTTAACGATGACACTTATACTCGCGGATTCTGAATTTGCAAGTCGCGAACTTCACGAAGGGAAGAGACGTTGTGGTTTTCTGCTGTGTACTAGATCGACCGCTCTTAACTATCCTCGCTTGGTTTCTATAACGATTAGAAAGGGATTTTTCGGGTGTATTTATAAGAGAGGGATTAAGGAGGAGGTGAACTCGGTTCTGGTGACGAATTGTTGGACAGAACTATGAAGGGACAGTCAGCGGTGGATGAGTAACTTGTTTTTCGGCGTTATGACGTGTTGTGCTCAATAGCTTTTATCTAGTTCCATTTTACCAAGCATTTAGCGTTTTAAAAGATACTTCTTACGTTCGTGGTTAATCACAGTTTCTTAAATGTGTCGAAAAATGAACACGTAGTAAATCTTTTTGTTCAACGTGTTTTACATCGAGGATACATCTTAGAATATTGCAATTCCACGTAATCCAATGTTAATTGGATTGCGTACACGTGTGTTGTGTTACGTTCGTTTAATTAGAGAAAGTGTGGTAAAAACGAGAGTGGCGTGTATAGTAGTCGGTCGTTGCAGAACGCTCCGCAGATAAGGCAAGATTACTTTTTGTTCTATTATTTAATA
>NW_017106672.1:0-3011 GCF_001263275.1 Habropoda laboriosa
TGTTTTGTAAATTATTATTTATTAAATATTGATAATTCGAATGGTAAAATGTTACCTTAAAAACTTGGCCTTTTGTGTCTTAATACTTAAAAACGACACGGTGTATTTCATACAGATTTTCAAATTTTTTGCTATATAATTGAAACTGCTTTGTAAATTACTGCTTTCTAAATATTGATCATCCGAACGGTAAAAAGTTACCCTAAAAACTTCGCTTTTTTTAATACTCCTATGAAGCATATGTTCGAAATACAAAAATACCAATTTCATCTTAATGCTAACGGCGGAAGATCGAAAAGTTTGGGAAGGAAAGGATAATAAACTGTTTATAGGAGAGGCGTTTTCGATTACTTTGTTCCACACGGATCAGCAGTGGCCTCGTCTGGTCTGTTCCAGACGTGGCGTCGCTTTGCAGCTCGGTAATTAACTTGGCCGTGCAAACGAATCGAGGCTGGATGGCGCAGCAATGGCCCAGCCGCTTCTGTAAACGCGCGAACGAAGTCGATTGGCCTAATCGTAATTTCAACGGGACGAACGGCCCCTGCAGGACCAATAATCGTTTCACGGTCACTGTAACCGTGGAAATTGCCTAGCGGGTTAACCGTAATTACGATCGTTCGTTATACGCGCGAATCACGCGCGCTATTTCTGTGCAGTCATTAACGACGTGCACGTAAGGAAGAACAGGAAGTCAACGGTGCATACAACATTTCTCCTTCCTTCGATATCTATATTCGTGCTATCGAATTTTTGATACGACGTTCCAATTCGAGGTGATGTTGAGACGAATTTGGAAAAAAATGGAATTTTTTGTGGCCAACAGAGGTTACATTTGAAAAATTGCGCGTTGAGATGAATTCGAAAGAATTGAATTTTTTGAGGTCAAGAGAGGTTAAATTTGAAAAATTGAATGTTGAGATAAATTTGAAAAAAGAATTGAATTTTTTGTGGTCAAGAGAGGTTAAACTTTAAAATTTGTATAGAAATTGAATGTTGAGATGAATTTGACAAAAAATTCGAATTTTTGGCAGTAAGGTGAAAATTTCAAAAGTTTAATAAAAATTGGATTTCGTTGAGCAAGAGTGCAAAAGTATAGGAACATTTTTCTTTCGTGTTAAGTACAAGGTTCGCAGTTTTACTCGAAACAGGGAACTTTTTAATTATACAGCACAGCGAGAAATGTCTGCTGAAAGCAAAACAGTGGGAGATATTATTCCAGTTGCAATTACACAAAATTTGAAAATTCAGTTTTAAATTTCTTACGCGAAGAAGAAGGATATTGTGTATTTTCAAAGAAACTTTTTACAGTAAAATCGAAGAAGAAAGAAATTTCTAATCGAAGTACAAGCCAGAGAATATGCGACAAATTTTTCACCCCGGAACACTATTTTCGCGCGGAAGCGAGGCGAAAAAATATACGAACAGAAATGCTCCTTCGCCTCTCGCACGATTATATACCACGTACAATTTTATTTCCAATCTCCGTGTACACGCGCCCCTACACGGATCCCAGAATACGTACAGTTTAGTACGTACTAAATATCGCAACGGGGCAGGAAACAGGCTGCGAAAACGCGTATATATCGACGGTGTGGAATAAGAACGACCCATCAACGATAACAAATATTTACGCCGGGAGCGTGACCAAATTTTTATAACAGACCGTGTGCACACGGGGTCAGCATAGGGGCGTGAAATAAAATACAAGCATCGACCGCGCATTAATTACGCTCGCGATTCGACGTGGGGTCCGCCTCGCGAAGAACGTACATTACTGTACCTAATCACGTTGAAATTTATCAGCACGGCGGCCGAGCGGAGCCGAGCCGGAATTAATTATAACGCGATCCGGAAAAATCCCCCCCACCGAAAAATCTCTGGTAATTTACAATCCGCGGCGCGGTCGCGATACCCGCGAAATAATTGCTCGCGTAAAAAATTCCCCTCTTTCCCGCTCGGCCGAGGAGAAACGTGTACGACGTCGGGCGCAGAGAAGCGAAGAAAGAAGCGGGGAGGAAAAAGAAGTAGAAAGAGTGGAGGCAAAAGAAAAATCGCCGCGCGGTTCTGACCACGCTTTTTCCACGGCCATTGCGTACGAAAAGCCGGCGCGAATAACGGGAGCGTATCTCGAAGTAAGTGGGTCACGATGCAAATAGTCGGGCGCAATTTGTGCAGCGTCGCGGCACACGTCGGAACGCCGCGACGCTCCTCGTCCGCGAAACACCGCGGAGAGGGCAGCCGCGCCGAAAATACGCGCGGATTCGCGATGGAACAATGGACGTTCGCTAGGCTGCGACACGGAATCGCGACGAAAAACACCGTTCCTGGGAAATAAAATTTCAATTTTCGCCTCGTTTTCACCCGTGTCCTCCCTCCCTTCTCCGCTTGGGAACGGAAGCCGCGGAAAAGGGACGAGGGTGGAGGAAGAGGCGAGGGCGAGGGAAACGTTCCGTCGTGGAACGGGCACAAAGGTGAATTTTTTCGCGGCGCTCGCGGAATGAGAAAAAAATTGTTCCCGCAAACGTTTGTCTTATCTGACCTGGTTTCCAAGTTACAGCAGTTTTCGCATTGTATCAGATAGTGGCCGACCCTCTACCCCGCCGAGTGTTGTTAAAAAATTTCCTACGCGTGCTCTGCTCTTGACATACGAGCGCGGAAATTATCCGGTGAACGTTTCCACTGTGTTTACCCTACGGTTAAGTGAGAGTAAAGGTTTTGCGGTTGGAGATCGTATGGGATCTGGTTGACACAGTTTCTTTTTTCGGGTAATTAATCGGCGGTAATTTTCTGACGATCGATCGATCTGTTAAGAGTAATGTGAAAGTTATGGTAGACATTGGTGGTATGTTGCGTAAAACTCGTGAGATATCTTGCGTTGATTAACGCCGTTAGAAAGATCATAGTGCTGTTTGTAATGTACACGATTTGAGTTTAACTTAGAATATTGTGAGAATTTGTAAGAGATAATTTGGGTACAGTGTGTTTCAAAATTGAAGAATGAAAACGTGTCA
>NW_017106673.1:0-404 GCF_001263275.1 Habropoda laboriosa
GACACCTCTAGGTTGACTCCAATTCTCCAAAATACCTTCCCCGAGACAACAGACGTCTCCTTCACGGGTTACAGACGATAGTTTCTCTTCCCCTCTCTCTCACTCTTACCTATTCCACCTACCTACTTACCCCCCCTCCTTTGGGAGATCTGGCAAAGTCAAATTTGCGCCTTCTCACCGACCGTCTTCGAGGTCTTAGCTGTAATTCGACCTCACAACCACAAAGTGAGATTTAACCCCTTAACGCACAATTTTTTTAATGTAAAAAAAACAAACTTTAGAACATTGTTTTGGCAAAAAAATAAAAAAAATTCAAAATTAATCAAAATTTAAAATAATCAAACTTTTCTTTTAGTGGACAATTTCGATATACTGCGCTTTTGTTCCATGGAAAAAGGCTATAT
>NW_017106674.1:0-606 GCF_001263275.1 Habropoda laboriosa
TAAAATTAATGATGAAAAGAAAAATTTTAAACTGTATATACTTGGAGATACGTCATTGAATAACTGAAAATATTAAACAAAAATTGCAATAAGTATAAACAAATTTAAATTTATAATTATTTTTCTGAATATCATTATTACCGTACTGTGAATAGTAGAAACGTGAATATGATCTATATACTTTCTTCAGCGATGTGTGTATATTGTACGTAATTTTCACTACCGAGTGTGATTGCATGTGTATGCAATACATTAAAAAATTCGTGGTATATATAAATGTATTTGTTTGTAAACAATTTTAATATATGTAATTTAGTTTATTAGTGTTTGAAATAATATGATTCCAGAAATGACTAAAATAAGTATTGAAAACGGAATGAACGATACTGCAGAAGATGACTCTTACGAAGTGGAAAACTGTAGCAAATGGATCAATGCGTGTAATTTAAATAAGGTTCGAATATTTTGCTTGTGATAGATGTTTTACTGATTAGAATTATGATTAAATTTTAATGGAAGATTTCATTTTTAATTTTATTATATCTCTCCAATAGTTTAAAAAGTTCAGTAGAGAGGTTAACTGCATCTGTTACTATATTTATATAT
>NW_017106675.1:0-1001 GCF_001263275.1 Habropoda laboriosa
TTAAATAAATATACATTCCTGTTAAGCAACCTTCGCGAGTAATTACTTTACACCACGTCACTTTCAAAAATGTTTGGGTGTGATAAGCAACTTTTTAAAACACATTAAAGAATTTACCTTTCACTTGTATAAATCTTAAAAAATATTAATGCATTTCCTGAGGATTCCATTACAATAACAGTTTACTGTATTTGAGTCTTTTGGAAATTAACGTCCTACGTGCTATTAAATATTTGTCTTGTGCGCCGACTCGGATAGAAAGACAAGACGGGCAGATAATCTTTTCGCTTTCTTATTCTTTCATCAGCGAGCTCGTTGAAAACCACTTATCTATCTGCACCAAAACTTCCCCTCAAGCAGAGACAGCGTAGAACTGTAGAGTAGCAGGGATGGCGCGCCCGCCTGTTTGCTCAGGCATGCGCATTAAAACCTTCAGGTTTGCTTGGTCGACCTATACACTCGTATATCCAGGTGATCTATCGCGATAACACGTTGCTTATCCACGCAATCTTTTCCATCTTCCTCTCCGCCAACGTAAATAAACATGTTCACGCGTTCACAATCATCTAGGCAGCTTTCGTAGATATCAAGTTCGCATATGAAGGAAAACATACGTGTCTCGTATTCTGGAACATATCGAAATAGAAAACTGTGTCCTAGAATTGGGCGAGGTTTCGTCTAAGGAATTTCATCTATTCTAGGAAAACTAAGGAGTCGTCGGAACGGGCCAATCGTATTTTTCCCTAATTGCCATCGACCTATCCGTGTGTCCGTGACACGCTCCGTGCAGACTGGACGATGACAAGAGGGGGTGAAGATCAGCAAATGTTTAAACATTTGAAACCATAACGGGAATTTCCACCAGGCCTGGGACTCGCAGCGTGCCCAGTTTAGAAACTCATGTTTTATGACACGTACAATTAGCTGTTGAGGTCGTAAACGACGTTTAGGAAAAGAAACTATTCCTTAAGGGATTAGCGAATAAAGAGACATTCTCAAAA
>NW_017106676.1:0-422 GCF_001263275.1 Habropoda laboriosa
GTAGCACTGCAAAACGTGCGCTGTCGCGGGAAATCAGCAGTATTTCAGTTTACGTTCGTTAAATCACGTTTTACGTGGCGAAATATACAACAAAAAAAGAAAGCAGTCGTTTGTAGTACTGCATAACGTGGATTGTCTCGAGAAAACAGCAGTATTTCAGTATATATACCATAGAACTCGTTTTACTCGGCGAAACATGGAAAATAAAGAGAAATCAGTCGTGTGTAGTACTGCAAAACGTGAGTTGTCGCGGGAAAACAGCATTAGTACAGTTTATATTCGTTAAAACACGATTTATGTGGCGAAACATGGAAAATAAAGTGTAAACAGTCGTACGTAGGACTGCAAAACGTGGGTTGTCTTGGGAAAAAGCAGTGTTTCAGTTTACATTCGTTAAAACTCGTTTTACTTGGCGGAACATG
>NW_017106677.1:0-531 GCF_001263275.1 Habropoda laboriosa
TAATCGAAAGTTGCGAATTGTAAATTTTTCTTATTAATACTCACATCGCCAAATGTTGCGACAAACGATGTTCAGTATACGAATTTTCCAGCGGTGATTTTTATCACCATGCTCGATCTGGAGATGATCATTACAAAACCGAGAGCAGTTTTTTGAGACAACCGGTACCATTCGGTCATGTACACTTTTCCTCCGACTTTGGTAGTCTCTTCGATGTAACAAAGTATGAATATATTAGCAATTTATCGACCGGTAGCGGTTGTAAATTCTACGTACTTCCGACCGGTCACTCGTTCACAGATACACTTTCGGCCAAAAGTTTAGAATCACCTCCCAATTTTCACCAGTGCTGAATCTGCTACCAATTTTTCATAGACTTGATATTGATATTGCGGAGATAAATAGCAATTTATCTGGTATCGATTGATTTGAATGATTCAAAATTCGTTAAAAAATTCTTAAATCTGCTGACTTTTTTCTGCGAATTTTTGTGTAACTTGCAATGCACAGTGATTCCAATCTTTTGGCCGG
>NW_017106678.1:0-7983 GCF_001263275.1 Habropoda laboriosa
CCTTGTCGCACACTAGTGCTTTCCTTGTCTAATACCTCTGTTTATATCCTGTGTTCCTATTAAAAAATCGTAGTTCGAGTCACCTGACGCTAGATGGCGTTAGTTTTAGATTTCAAATTTTCTGTCCTTGCCTAATCATATTTCTTTCCTTGTCTAACACATTGCTTTAGAGCTATCCTCGTCTACCACTATTTCTTTCCTTGTCTAACTCGTTCCTCTAGTGCTATCATGCACCCGTATTTCTTTCCTTGATAAAGTAAGCTGTTCTATTAAATTAAATTATGCAACAAATTTATTTCATACTTTCAATAATTATAAACTACAATATAAGTGTTTATTTAATAAGGAATACTACTCATTCTTCAATAAAAGTATTTGAAAATAAAATAGAAACTTTAATAAATTAATGCTGCTTTAGTACATTCTCGACTCTATTTTCTTGCAATTTTCGAAGTTGTCCAGTCGAATTTCGAAATTTACCCAGCTTAGAGAATTCTGGCATATTTAAGAAGTGATTGACTTACACTACTTACCCATTCCGAAAATTTCGAGCGTCTGAAAAATGGTTTTTAGCACCTCTACATAAGGAAATTTACCTTTTTTTGAATCTTACTCTTTTTGAAAATGTTTATTTATCTTTTCAAAATATTAAACGACGCAGTAACATTTGTTTCGTTTAAATTACCAGCAGTGCAGTAACTGTTGGCAACATGGTCGAGTTAAAAGGATAGTACTTCATGCAATACGCGACGTACACGGAAATTTTGCTTTATCGTGTCATCGATTTGTATTAAACATGTAATAATAGAAAAGGTAGGATGCATCTTTTAAGAGATTACGTATGGTTATTTTTCGAGAAGAACATGAGGAATATGTATAATTTTTTTGCAGGAAAAGAGGGTGATTCTATTTTAGGTGCATCCGGTAAAGGTAAATTACCCTAGGGGCGGGGTCTCCTGTCATTTAAAGCCAAAGAAGTGAATGAATTATGTTCACCACGTAAGAAACAATATAATACAATCATGGCACGACCTATTGTACCTAGTCAACAAAAGTTGGCTGAGAAGCTAACTATTTTAAATGACAGAGGTATTGGGATGTTAACCCGTATTTATAATATAAAGAAAGCATGTGGTGATGCAAAATCAAAACCTGGTTTTCTTTCGGATAAAAGTTTAGAATCTTCTATAAAGACAATTGTTAGAAAGTTTCCTAACATTGATATTAAGAGTCTTCAAACAATCACAAATCTTCGCAATGAGATTATTAAATCTCTGTCACTATACTATTATACTTTTGTTGATTTGCTTGACTTTAAGGATAATGTTTGTGAGCTTTTAACTACAATGGATGCTTGTGGGGTACACATGGACATTACAATCAATTTTGATTTAACAAAAGGTTATTTGGATCTTGTTGTTACTTATGTCAGTTTGATGATACTTTTGTCACAAGTAGAAGATCGTAAAGCAGTTCTAGGTTTATTTAATGCAGCTCATGAAATGGTTCACAATCACTCTGATCCTAGCTTTCCTCGTTTGGGTCAAATGATTATGGATTACGATGCACCATTAAAAAAGCTTTCAGAAGAATTTGTTCCTCACTGTACATTATTGAGAACTGCCCTCATTTCATTATGGCCTATATATCCTGAAAGAAACTTATCTGCAGATACATGGAGAGCAGATCAAAAGCTTAGTCTTGTTGGAAGCCCTGGGCAAATACTTAAAGCAGCAGCAACAGATACTATGTCCTGTGAAACTTTAAGTTTAGATAGAATAGAGAGATGGGTTATCTTGGGTTTTACATTGTGTCATTTACACTTAAACCAGGAACAGTCCATTAAACTTTGGACAACAGCTTTAGAATCAGGCTGGGTTCTGGCCTTATTTAGAGATGAAGTAATTTACATACATCAATATATACAGACATTTTTTGAAAGTATAAAAGGACAAAGTAAAAAGGTATCTGAAGTAAAAGAATGTTACAATCAAGCAGTACAAAAAGCAGGCTACAGACACAGAGAAAGAAGAAAATTTTTGAGGACAGCATTGAAAGAGTTGGGTTTAATATTAACTGACCAACCTGGTCTTTTGGGACCAAAAGCTCTCTTAGTTTTGATGGGACTTTCTCATGCAAGGGATGAAGTTTTATGGCTTTTGCGACATGGCGTTAATCCTCCAACACAAGGAAAAAGTAAAGGAAAAGGGGAAGATTTAGTGGACAGGCAGTTACCAGAATTATTGTTTCATTGTGAAGAATTGAGAGCACTAGTAAAAAAATATTCCCAAGTATTGCAGAGGTATTATGTGCAATTTTTATCAGGATTTGATGCACCTGCTTTGGATCAAATGATACAGAATCTCCCTGTTTGTCCAGAAGATGAAGGAGCAATTCTTAGTGATATGTGTTCAAAGATAGCTAGTCTAACAGTGAAACAAGTGGAAGATAATGAACTGTTTGATTTTCGTGCATTTAGGTTGGACTGGTTCAGATTGCAAGCATATATGTCTATTGCAAAATGTAATATGAATTTAGCTGATAATAGAGAATTAGCATCTTTCATGGATACTGTTGTATTTCATACTAAGATGGTGGATAATTTGGATGAAATGTTAGTTGAAACATCTGATTTATCTATCTTTTGTTTCTACAGCAAAGTATTTGAAGATCAATTCCACATGTGCTTAGAATTTCCTGCTCAAAATAGATATATTGTAGCATTTCCTTTAATATGTAGTCATTTCCAAAGTTGTACACACGAGCTCTGTCCAGAGGAACGTCATCATATTAGAGAAAGAAGTCTATCTGTTGTCAACATGTTTTTGGATGAGATGGCCAAAGAAGCTAAAAATATTATCACAACTATTTGTGATGAACAATGTAATATGAGTGATAAATTATTGCCAAAACACTGTGCACTATTAATTTCTCAAGTTGTCAATCGAAAAAAGAAAGATAAAAATAAAAAGAATATGTATGAAATTCATAAACCTGGTATAGAAAGTTATAGAAAGACCAGAGAAGAACTTACAACAATGGATAAACTTCACATGGCATTAACAGAGCTATGTTATGCTATTAATTATTGTCCTACTATCAATGTGTGGGAATATACTTTTGCACCAAGAGAATATTTGCATCAGCATTTAGAATCAAGATTTGCCAGAGCACTTGTTGGTATGGTTATGTACAATTCAGATACTCATGAAATAGCTAAACCATCAGAACTTTTTGTTAGTGTTAGATCTTACATGAATGTTCTTCAGACAGTTGAAAATTATGTGCATATAGATATTACACGTGTATTTAATAATGCACTACTTCAACAAACTCAAGAATTGGATAGTCATGGTGATAAGACTATTGCTGCTCTATATACACAATGGTATTCCGATGTGTTACTGAGACGCGTTAGCGTTGGAAATATTTGTTATTCTAGCAATCAAAGAGCATTTGTTAGTTTATCTGTAGAAGGAGCAATACCCTTTAATGCAGAAGAATTTTCTGATATTAATGAATTGAGAGCATTAGCTGAACTAATTGGACCATATGGTATGAAGATGTTAAATGAGAATTTAATGTGGCACATAGCCAGTCAAGTGCAGCAACTGAAGGCATTAGTTACCTCAAATAAGGATGTTCTCATTTCTTTGAGAACGAATTTTGATAAACCAGAAGTAATGAAGGAACAATTTAAGAGGCTGCAACAGGTAGATAATGTGCTACAACGAGTTACGATTATAGGTGTAATTTTAAGCTTCAGGCAATTAGCACAGTCTGCATTGGTTGATGTTTTGGAAGAACGTATACCATTTCTTTTAAGTTCAATTCTCGATTTTCGACATCATTTACCATCTGGTGATCCAATGCGTGTTGTTTCGGAAATGACATCAGCTGCGGGTTTAACCTGCAAGGTTGATCCAACGTTAACAGCAGCATTGAGAAGTCAAAAATCTGAGGTGGATGAAGACGAACATTTACTTGTCTGTTTGTTGATGGTTTTCGTCGCTGTCTCGATTCCAAAATTGGCTCGAAATGAGAATTCCTTTTACCGGGCATCCTTAGAAGGACATTCTAATAATATACACTGTATGGCAACCGCAATAAATAATATTTTCGGCGCGCTATTTACGATCTGTGGACAGAATGATATAGAGGACCGAATGAAAGAATTCCTTGCTTTAGCATCATCTAGCTTACTCAGACTAGGTCAAGAAGCGGATAAAGATGCAATCAAGAACAGGGAATCCGTGTATCTTTTATTGGACCAAATAGTCCAAGAATCGCCGTTCTTAACAATGGATTTGTTAGAGAGCTGTTTCCCATATGCACTGATACGTAATGCATATCACGATGTTTACAAGCTTGAACATTCGCAACCTTAAAGAAATCGTCAACCCTCGTCAATGAAAAAATGTATATTTTCAGCTTGCCACTCAGGGCTACTTTCTTACGTCCATTATATTAATCACGAAATCAAAAACATTTTTATGAATTATTTGAACAAAACAACTATGAAAGTGGCAAAACGTTCTATTTGCGAAAGATATAATTGGTAAGATTTTTTCTATGCTGCTTTAAATCGAATGGAATTTGAGATGTAAATCTGTTTCGGAATGTATTTAAAATCATAAAGATAAACGTAAAGACAAACTTAAGCTAATTTATTTAAAACGATGCATTTTTGTATAGAAGCAGTACCTTTTATTTTACATTTGATACCTGGCTTAGAATATTTGATAACAAACGATAATACGTTTTTTTTTTCAGTATTCTATTATATATCACCTGTATGTAAGAAACATTTTGTATTACAAGCAAATTGTATAATGTTATCTATCTATGAACCGAAGTACACACGTATCATAAATTAGATATCCGATATGCTACATTTTCTAATGTACAATTGTAACTTTTACAATAGTTTATAAAATAAATAAAAGTATCGATAAAGTGTGTTTTTTATTTCCATATGTCGTAATTGGTAACAAATAAGATATAAGAATAAACATATTTACAAGTATTACATTCCGTTATCTTAAATATTTTACCTTCCCGTATGTACAGATAAAAATTCAATTGGTAGATGCGGTTGGTATGTAAGGTATTTATTAACGATCCGTTATGTTCACATCATCCACGAATTATTTAGACATAAATCAAAATTATTCAGATATAAATGTTTTCTTTTTTATTATTGGTTATATAGCGAATAATACAATAATATAAATGCAAAATGTATGCTTTATTTACTTCTTTACAATGTTTTTGTTTTTTTCTTTAATCACATTAACATAACACAAAAGATTCACAATCAGATTCCTTTTTATTTATAATATTCTTAAAACACTCGCCGCGTTCTAGACATTTGAGAAAAAGAGAGAGTATAGTGGTGGTCTGAAGCTATGTTCAGGCGATTGGTCAGTATCATGCTTAAAAAAACTTATATCAAAATTTCAACTTAAATATAGAGCTTGAAGTTGACTGTATGAAGTAAGAAGGAAACAGAACACTACGGCACGTAAAACACAAAGGCAACTTGGTGATTTTGTGATATCCAAGCAACACTTCACACGTAGAATATACGCACTCATGATGAAACGATAACTTATTTTTCTTTCTTTTTGTTCTTTTTTTGGCTAAATCAAACCGGAACGGACATGAAAAATCTAACGTTAATAAAAAATAATCTCAGATGCACGATGTTGATAGGTCACCACATTTTTGGATCGATAGAAAAAATATAATCTTCGATTTCTTTTTGTTTCTTCCTCACTAACATTATGTACAAGTGATAAAGTAGTGTGCATTGCGTCACAGTGACGCAGGTCTGGATTAAGATAGGTACCCTTAAAGATGCTGATTCTGCTGCTAACATTCGAATTCTCTCCTTCTCGAAGAATTTTCTTGCGTCACATAGACTACATACAGGTTTATCACAAAAAGTGCAGCGGAATGCACAGTTACAGAATAATAATAGTATATCTCGATCTTAATCCAGACGGCGCAAAAACGAATAAGCTTAAGCATATGTAGCAGAGACTTCTCGGGGACAAATGATGAATGAAAACGTACTTTTGTTGTTGGTTTCTTTTTTTTTTTTTTTTACTCGTTATGCTCCTCTTGTACGGGCAAGCGACGTCTTTGTCAACTAGATACTAGAACTTGGCCCCATTCCACGCTCGTCTTAGGCTTTTCTTTTCTAAACAATGCCACTATTCACCCTTCTTCACTTCAATTCTGTTACTCAGTCGTTTGAACTGTTTTTTTTTTTTTTATGGCAGTAAAATGGAAGTAAGGATAACTATGAACAACATTTAAACGCCGATCAACTCGTTTTTGGAATAAAATTTGTTATCTATGTTGCGGTTGCTGTTTGAATGGCAGTTGATATTTGGTTTTTTTTTTCTCTCTCGAACAAAACTAACAATGCTGTAGTTAAAACAATGAATTATTGTTGCATGCAGAAAATTTTCAACGAATCCAAGTTATCGTCGTCGTATCGTTTTAATAGTATCGAGAAACGATGTTCACACCACGTTAATTTTTAATACTATTTTTACGAATAAATTTTATAGCGATACCGTTCGTGTTCTAAAAACTTGTACAACTTCTTTTTCACTACGCGCTACTACGAATGGCAGTAAATTGTATTCAATGGATAAATCACGAACCATTATCGGAATCCTATAGAAACAGGAAAATGAAATCATACGACGATCGGACGAGCGATTACGAATGGGATCAAACGAATTCCCGTTGCATCTATATGCAAGAAACTTCAAAACTTCTTAAATTATCTACATCGGACGATCCGTTTCGGTCCACGCTGGATCGTCATTAAAAGTCACCACCTTATAAAGTTAAGGGCTCGATTACACGCACGTACAGGCATTCGTTCGTCATTCTTATAACTTCCGTCCCGATTACAAAATACAGAATAATATTTCGCTATAATACAGATTTGATATAAAAACAAGTATTTTTTGTATTCGCTTTACCATTTTGTTATGGTTATATAATTATCGTTATCAATATATGTACACAATTGAACACTCTCTTACACGCCCGTTTTTCTCCTCCATGCCTTCCTCCTCACCCCATCGCTCGCTAAACTCACTTCTCGCGCTCTTTCTCGCTCGTCTCTCTCACATTAGCTCTCGCATGATCCACTTTTATAATCACATTGCGACTATTGTACATTTCCACACGATCCGCAAACTCGTATTTTCTGTGATTTGGCAGACACCTCCTTGTATTATATCTTCATCTCGCATGACCATAGATTTCAAATTTGTTCATTTCTGGAATACCGTCTAAATAAAACTCTACGCCTCTGTATAGTGTGTAAAGTAGCTGCCATAACATTGTAACAGTATGTAAACGACACGCCTATAGAGTATGGAACCAGAGGAAGAATAGAAAACACGATTAACTTTAAAAAAATTGCCAAATTTAACAACATTATCAAAAATATTAGGAGACAGAAAATGTTCGATTGCATGTTGATTATCGGCATAATATTAGTAGTAGTGATAACAAAGATTTTCATTTTTGGTCATTGCTTGAAATAGAAATTTCATGGAAATAACTAGACAAAATTTGCGCAAGGAGGTTTGATGTGGGACGAGTAACAAAACAAATTTAGTCAACCACAATGTTTTGGCGTTTTAAAAAGAAAAAAGGAAGTCTATAATATATACCGCGTAAATTAAATAATGCGGTTCTTCGTAGTTAAACCACGTATGAATTCTTCTGTGTAACACATACGAGTATGCAGCTGCGTCCGAAAATGCTGCTTGAGTCCATGTACGTTAAAACATGTTTATATTTTAAGAGGAGGGCTCGTCTTTGGTCCGCCATGCGCATCAATACAGCGCGTATACGGTACAGCCCCCAATAATTGCAAGTTTAAAACCATATTTAAATATAACTTATAACATTCGCGATAGCGGAGATAAATTATCATTTGCAATAGAT
>NW_017106679.1:0-2500 GCF_001263275.1 Habropoda laboriosa
AAAATAGCGAACACCACACGACACGACACACAATTTTCCGATCGGTAAGCTTAGGCATTCCGCCCTCTGTTCACGTTCATTCACAAGTACACAGTTTTAACAGCAAACTGTTGTGCGTTAATAGTCGATCTTCCGAGCACTACCCGAATTCCCTAACCCGAGCAGATTCCTCAAATGGTCTGACTCAAAAAGAGGGACAATTATCGGTTTCGCAACAAGCTCATCGCGATTCGTAACAGTAGTTACATTTATATTCGTGTTAGTAGTAGTTGTTGTACCGTTCGCGTATCGTGTGAACTGACGATTTTTAGTGGAACGGCGGTCTGCGTCAATCTAATCACGCAAATGAATTTGGAGAAGAGAGGTTGGGTTAAAAATGTCTCGACAAGTTTTACACTTATCATGTGATTCAATTAGTTAAATTTTTACAATAAATACAAAAAGAAATGGTGTTATGCGTTGTACTAAAATTATAGGTTAGGTTAGGTGGCGCTCGTGTTCCCTCGTTTCTATCTGAGAAATTGTGGTGGTGGTTGAGCATATATTTGGTATGTCGGAGAGGGTGTTCGGGTTTTATTGAATCACACGCTTATATTATTAGTAATTAGTGAATTGATGGTCGAACCACACACGTGGCGGGGGTTCCATGTCTCGAAAAAGGACACACACGGTAGATTGGCAACAACTGCCAATCGGCGCGGGTCGCGCTACCCGCATCGCTTTCGCGCATGCGCAGAGCAACTCTTCAGAGGGTGTGGTTGTAGGTGTGTTTCAAGTGGAGATGACGATTGGTTGAGGTTGGCAAATTTTGACCTTTAGGATTGTGGGTGTGGAAGAAGTGAGCTGATGGTTAAAAAATGTAAAGATGAGTTATGGTTCGGTACCGGACAGTAGTAGTAGTAATGCAAAGGGGGTGGGGCTATAGAAGTCCTTAAAGTCACCTAGATCTTACAGTTCCTTTGTGACATCCCGCTGGAAGGCCTAGCTCGGGAGGAAAGGCTGCCCACCTTTACCTTGTTTATATCTCTGGGGCATAGGAACATTTTGCCCCAGGATTTGTATCTCTTTAAAACTAGGGCAGGACAGTGGCATAAAAAGCGTATGCTGTCCTCCCTTTCTTCTCCACAGAGCCGGCAGTTTTTCTGCTCGGCGAGTCCGAGGTTGTATAGATGGGCCCGAAGGGTCGCATGACCTGTAAGGAGTCCTACCAGTAGATCTCTGGTTCTGCTGGCTAGTGGTTGTTGCATCAGGATATATTCGTGTTAAATCAATAGCAATTGAACTACTTTCCTTGGAAGATTTTTCGAGATTTCGGGAGATCGTGTTAATACTGGAATTTTCCTGAAACCTGAAGAGGTTATGTTAATTAAAGCGCCTATAGGCGCCAATAGCAGTGAAAGGGTTAAAGAAATTATTGGGTCGCAAGCCGAACCACCTGGACTATTTTATCGCCCAGGAAGATTCTAAATTTTGGAAGGATGGAATCGCGAGACTGCCTTAAAGATGGCGAAAGACAGAGGAACGAAATGGCGTATGTGGTTTGATGAATCTGTGGATAAATATCTAGACAGTGTCTTTAACACTTTGCGGTCTAAATAGTCCAGTTGGTCACTCTCGGGTAGTACCATGTAGCTTTCCTTTATTTCAATATTTCAGCGTGATATTAGTTGTAAAACACCAATGTTAATGCATAAGAAAATGGTTTATTATCATTTATAATTTATCGTTGTATGATATCTGAAGACAAAAATTCTGACGTCGAGTCTGACTCGACATAGGATCGCAAAGGGTTAAATTGCACTTAAAAAACGCTATGATTTTTTTTTCTTCCTTTTTACCAGGAAGATAAGACTCAGAGTACTGAATTGTTCAGCTCGAGAAGGACTCTTATTGTTGGGAAGAAAGTTAGAAAGGGACCAGAGGATGTGGCGTACTTAGGGTTAGGTATTCTGTCTTTTGGAAACGACGGTACAAGTGTAAAATACGAATATAAGTAATATTCGATAGTAATATTTGAAATATTGCGAATATGAATAACTGGACGTGATTTAAATGGACGTTAACTTGTTAATCGTGAGATCTGGAATTGTTAGACTTCATTGTCGTGTTAAGATCAGTTTAGTGGTTACGCTACTGGTGTCACGTAGCAGGTTTGTACACCGGCTATCTCGTAGCAAGTTTATCTACTTGTTTTAGTAGTATCTTATCGGAATATATGTAACAAGCAATAGTAATGTAATTGACTTGCAAATTGACTCGAGTACTGATACAGGGTAATTAAGTTAGTCACGTAATGTAAAATGTTAACGAATGTATCGGGCGTTGTGAATGTGGGAGAGGTGTTAATCAAGAATTTCTGTGGGATTGCGTTTTCGTAATGATGCAGATGAAGAGAGCAATTCGAAATTTTAAAAATTCTGAAATTTGACACTTGGACATTTTGAAAATTTGTAATTTTGACACTGGGAAAGTTTGAAGGTTCAGAAATTTAACACTCGGA
>NW_017106680.1:0-1441 GCF_001263275.1 Habropoda laboriosa
ATGGCTGTTTGAATGGAAACATTGAAATTTTGGAATAATCATTTTTCAGAGAATATTTTTCACTATTCTCCCCTTTTTACTTAATCAGACATATTTCATTTTTTCCATTTCTTCAGTATTTTCTTTCACCAGTAAATCAAACCAAAGCAAAAAATCGTATTCAAATTATGGCTCTTTGGAATGGAAACATTGAAATCACTTTCCAGCGAATATCCTTTTTACTTCACAAAGAAAAAGCAAAATATACACGGCACTAACGAAACAGACCATTGAAAAATATACAAAAATAAACCTGAGAAGTTAATTTGAAGAAAAAAAATAAACAGTGATTTTATTCAAATTATGGCTTTCTAAATGGAAATATTGAAATTTTGAAGTAACCGCTTTCCAGAGAATATTTTTCACTAATTTCACAATCTTTCACAACCTTTTCACACTCAGACATATTTCAATTTTTCCCATTTCTTCGGTATTTTCTTTCATCGATAGATCAAAAACCAATTAGCAAAAAATCGGCTGTGACAATTTTTGCAATTTCATCGTTAATCTCGATTCTTAATCAAATCGAAAATATCACGTGTCTGTGTTCTGTCAAAAGCGAACGCGCAACGCTGAATTGCAGTACAGAGTGAAAAGTATCTCAACCGGGTGGGTTATTCAGCACCGACAAAGAGTTTTTCAGTGCACAATTCACAGCCCTTATCGTTGTTGCGCTGCCTTGTGAGATTTATTACCACCGATCACTTTTATTGGTCGAAGATTATGGCTATCTACGGACACGTATTAGTAAGCTTTATGCGTGGTCAGATTCTTAGCCTTTCCGGTCTGGATGTAAAACTTACAATCGTCGGTTGCCATAAAGGAAATCGCTAATTACTCCGGGGGCAGTAAAACGTCTTCTCTCTACCGTTACATCGGCTAATTTCCTTATTTTCACTGTTAATCGTATCAGCGAATAAAGTGATAATTATAAAATACTACATTTACTTCTTAAAATTATATTAACGTTAATGTTAAATTTTGTCAATAAACTAAAAATTAAATGCTTTTATCAAAAATTGCAGTTCATCGAATGTGAAGATTATGAAATAATTTTGTATTAGACTTATTTTTATTGTCAATTTTTAGAGCATTGAATTAAGTATAAAAAAGAACGTGTATGTAAATGTTTTTTTTTTTAATTGTATTTTATGATGTATTATTGCGAGAATATAGGTATACCAAACTTGATGCAGTTTCTATCTTAAAGTTCAGTAGAATCACTGCTAATTGTTTCGAAAAAAATTAATCAGTACGAAGGCACATAAGATAAGACCTGGTTTTCAATGTTCTATCGCAGATAGCTTATCGGTGATAAATATAGAGGACAGAATTCTGACGGACTTATTCTTGCATTATCTACAGGGTGTCCCATAACTCTTCGAAGATCCGGAAATGGGGG
>NW_017106681.1:0-485 GCF_001263275.1 Habropoda laboriosa
ATCCCCACTACTCTTGGGTCTTACACTGCAGGCGTTTGAGGGGAAGTTGCATTGTAGGTAAATTTAGACAAACAAATTTCAGTCAGCTGTCGATAATGTAGCACGCTGATAAAAGAACGGAAAACTAAAATTTATTTAGTCGCCTCGTCCTTTTTCCTACGTTGGAACGCAAGGCACATATTTAATAGCGCAGATGTTAATTTCTAAGCGACTCGTACACAATAAGTTGTTATTGTAAAGGAAACATCAGGAAATGTATTAATATTTTTTAACAGATAGAAAATTGAAAGATAAATTTTTTTTTTATTTCTGAATAATAAAAGTAGATTTCGGCGCATAAAAATTGGTTATGAAGCCAAAAAGTTTCTGGTTGCAATGAAAAATAGCATGCCACCACAGGCCGACAGCCACTTTTTACAGCCAATGAAAACCATCAAACAGCCACTATTTAATGTTAAAATTTAACAAAATCAGACATGTCATCA
>NW_017106682.1:0-2781 GCF_001263275.1 Habropoda laboriosa
GGCAACCGGTGAGATATTGAAGAACACAGCACACCTACAAATTCGGGATCAAGAAATTGTAAGATATTGTTGGATACATTTAGCTGAAGGAAATATATTTGACGTCGAAAGATTTAATTATCTGTATTTGCCCCCACCATCGTAGTTTGAAAATTCGGCACCGATGTCCAGAATATATAGCAGAAATGTACTCCATTTAGAGTACGAGTACCGTACCGGTACATAACGTGAAAATCGCCAAGAAATAATATCTCTAAGCGTGACGTTCTATATGTATATTCGCTTCGTTTATTAGTAATACGGAAACCGTTTGAGCTATTGTAAAAACAATCCACACCCTCGTTTCGGTACCAAAAAAAGGCAAGATATCTTTGGGAACAATTATTTGTAGGGAATATATTTAAAGTCGAAATATTTAGTTATCTGCATTAGCCCCTACCATCGTAAAGAAAAAATTCGACGCCGATGTCCAGAATGCATAGAAGGACCGTACGCCATTTAGAGGAAGAGAATCGTCCCAGTTTGATTTGCGAAGAGCGTGAAGAAATACTATCTCCATGCGCGACGTTAAAGGTGTATATTCGCTTCGCATAATGGTAACACGGGAACCGTATGAGATATTGAAGAACCAAGCACACCTTTAAATTCGGGATCAAAAAATTGTATGATTTTGTTGGATGAATTTAGATGAAGGAATTAATCTTAAAGTCGAAATATTTAATAATCTGTATTTCCCCCACCATCGTATTTCTTATAGTCGACGCCGTCCTCCAGAATGCATAGCAGAACCGTGCGCCATTTAGAGGACGAGTATCGTACTGGTACGTTACGGAAAATCGCCAAGAAATACTATCCCCAAGCGAGACATTATATATGTATATTCGCTTCGTTTAACAGTAACACTGCAGCCGTGTGAGACATTGAAGAACAAAGCACACATTTGTATTCGCTTTTAAAAAATGGAAAGATTTCGTTGGTCACCTATAGTTTTAGGAATTAGTTTTAAAGTCGAAATATTTGGTTATCTTTATTTGCCCCCACCATGGTATTTCGAAAATTCCACGCCGGCGTCCAGATTGCATAAGAGTCGTACGCCATTTAGAGTACGACAATTGCCGCAGTATGTTATGTGAAAGTCGCGAAGAAGTACTATCTCCAAGCGCGACGTTATATGTGTATATTCGCTTAGTTTAAAAGTAACACGGGAACCGTTTCAGCTATTGAAAAAACAAACCACTACTTTGTATCTGTTACCAAAAAAAGGTCAGGTTTCGTTGGTCACATTTTGTATTAGGAATTATTTTTAACGTCGAAATATTTAATTAACTGTATTTGCCCCCACCATTGTAGTTCTTACATTCGACGCCGTCGTCCAGAATGCATAGCAGAATCGTACGCCATTTATAGTACGAGTATCGTACGGGTACGTGACGTGAAAATCGCGAAGAAATACTATCTCCAATCGCCACGTTATAGGTGTATATTAGCTTCGTTTAACCGTAACACTGGAACCGTTTGAGCTATTGAAAAAATAATTCACAACTTCGAATTCGGTATCAAAAAATGGTAAGACTTCGTTGGTCACATTTAGTTTTAGGAATTATTATTAATGTCGAAATATTTAATTTTCTGTATTTTCCTACAACATCGTAGTTTGAAAATTCGACGCCGACGTCTAGAATGCATAGCAGAATCAAAAACCATTTAGAGTACGAATATCGCCGCAGTATGTTATGAGAAAGTCGCGAAGAACTACTATAGCCTAGCCGACGTTACAGGTGTAAATTCCCTTGGTTTAACAGTAACACTGCAACCGTGTGAGATATTGAAGAACCAAGCACACCTTTGTATTCGGTATCAAAATAAGGTAAGATGTCGTTGGCAACATTTATTTGTAGGGAATATTGTTAAAGTCGAAATATTTAGTTATCTGTATTTGCCCCCACCATCGTAGTACAAAATTCGTCGCCGTCGTCCAGAAAACAGCAGAATCGTACTCCATTTCGAGTACGACATTTGGCGCAGTATGTTATATCAAAGTCTCGAAGACCTACTATCGCCTAGCCGACTTTATAGGATTATACTCCCTTCTTTTAACAGGAACAATGCAACCGTGTGAGATATTGAAGAACCAAGCACACATTTGAATTCGTTATTAAAAAAGGGTATGGTTTCGTTGGTCACAATTAGTTTTAGAAATTATTTTTAACGTCGAGATATATAATTATCTGTATTTGCCCCCACCATCGTAGTTCGAAAATTCGATGCCGACGTCCAGATTGCATAGCAGAATCAAATACCATTTAGAGTACGAATATCGCCGCAGTAGGTTATGTGGAAGTCGCGAAGAACTACTATCGCTTAGACGACGTTATATATGTGAGGTGAATGAGGAACGTCGTTACCCTGTTTTCGCCTCAATTTATTAAAGTATTTGACGCCGACGTCCAGAATGAATAAAAGAATCGTACGCCATTTAGAGTACGATTATCGTACCGGTACGTTACGTGAAAATCGCCAAGAAATAATATCTCTAAGCGTGACGTTATATGTGTATATTCGCTTCGTTTAATTGAAAGAGGGCAACGTTTGAGCTATTGAAAAAACAAAGCACACCTTTGTATTAGGTGTCAAGAAATGGTAATATTTCGTTGGTCACATTTAGTTTCAGGAATTATTTTTAAAGTCGAAATATTTAGTTATCTGTGTTTTCCCCCACCATCGTAGTTTGAGAATTCGACGCCGATGTCCAGAATGCATAGCAGAAAAGTACTCCATTTA
>NW_017106683.1:0-847 GCF_001263275.1 Habropoda laboriosa
ACAACCACTGTTAATTTGTTCAGTTAGACATGCATACCATCGATTAAAATACACGCCATCAACGAATTAATAGTTACTAACCACTGCAATGTCAAGCGCTACTTATGCGACTGTTACTTTATTTATTGCTACCTCTTTTTCAACAAAAAATTATATTAATCTTTGTTACACTCGAATATCGTATAGCAACCACTGTTTCTTGCTCCCGATTCCTGTATCAGGATAGTTTGTTTTTTTCATAACAACGCGCTCGAATTTCATAATAACCACTGTTAATTTGTTCAGTTAGATATGCATACCATCGATTAAAATACCATCAACGAATTAATAGTTACTAACCACTGCAATGTCAACCGCTGCTTATGCGGCAGATACTTTATTTATTGCTACCTCATTACCAACAAAAAATTAAATAAACCGTTATTACACACTAATATCACTTGTCAACCACTGTTTGTTGCTCCCGACACCGGCATTAGGGTACTTTTTGGTTTATAACAACGCGCACATGTTTATTATCAACCACAGATAATTTGTTCAATTGGACATGCATGCCATCGATTAAAATATACGTCATCAACTAATTAATAGTTATTAACCGCTGTAATGTGAACCACTGCTTTTGCGAATGTTACTTTATTTATTACTACCTCTTTATCCACAAAAAATTATATTAATCGTTGTTACACTCGAATATCGTATATGAACAACTGTTTCTTGTTCGCGAGTCCTGTATCAGGTCAGTTTTTTTTTTTTATAACAACGCTCTCGAGTTCCATAGCATCCACTGTTAATTTGTTTAATTAGACATGCATACCATCGATTAAAATATACGCCATCAACTAAT
>NW_017106684.1:0-241 GCF_001263275.1 Habropoda laboriosa
ATAATTAAATATTTCGACATTAAATATAATTCCTTCAGCTAAATGTTTCCAACGAAATCTTTCAATTTTTTGATGCCGCATATAAAGCTGTGCTTGGTTCTTCAATATCTCTCACGGTTGCCATGTTACTGTTAATCGAAGCGAATACACAAATATAACGCGGCTAGGTGATAGTAGTTCTTAGCGACTTTCACATAACATACTGGGGGGATACTCGTACTCTAAATGGCGTACGATTCGG
>NW_017106684.1:355-1168 GCF_001263275.1 Habropoda laboriosa
ACCTTTTTTTGGTGCCGAATAAATTTGTGGTTTGTTTTTACATTACCTCAAACGGTTCCCGTGTACCGTTAAACAAAGCGAATATACACATATTACGTCGCGCTAGGAGTTAATATTTCTTCGCGATTTTCACGTAACGTATCGGTACGATACTCGTACTCTAAATGGTGTATGTATCTGCTATGCATTCTGGACTTCGGCGCCAAATTTTCGAACAACGATGTGGGAGAGAATACAGATAATTAAATATTTCGACATAAAAATAATTGCTATAACTAAATGTGACCAAAGAAATCTTACCTTTTTTTGGTACCGAATACAATGGTGTACCCAGTTCTTAAATATCTCACACGGTTGCCGTGTTACTGTTAAACGAAGCCAATATACACATATAACGTCGGATAGGTGATAGTAGTTCTTCGCGACTTTGACATAACATACTGCGGCGATACTCGTACTCTAAATGGAGTACATTTCTGCTATGCATTCTGGACATCGGCGCCGAATTTTAGAACTACGATGGTGGGGGCAAATACAGCTGACTAAATATTTCGACTTTGAAAATAATTACTTCAGCTAAATGTTTACACCGAAATATTATCATTTTTTGATACCGAATGCAAAGGTGTGCGTTGTTATTCAAAGCTCAAACGGTGACGATGTTACTGTTAAACGAAGCGAATATACACCAATAACGTCGCGCTTGGAGATAGTATTTCTTCGCGACATTCACGTCACGTACCGGTACGATACTCGTACTCTAAATGGAGTACGATTCTGCTATGAATTCAGGACATCGGCGCCGAATTTTCG
>NW_017106685.1:0-1206 GCF_001263275.1 Habropoda laboriosa
GAGAATAAATAACTATTGATTTCTGATTGCTTAGAATATAAGCATCGTGTCATCAAAGAATTCTTTGTTTCGATTAATTTGTCATTAATTATTTTTGGTTTTTATTAAACACTAATGTACAACAATTTTTGTAAATAATACTCAATATGAGTTTCTGAGTGGTTAATTTACGAACAGACCATCATCCGAAGAAAACGTGACGGAATATAAGTTATAAGTATGGTGATACTCTTATCTTGAACCGCATTTCTCATAACTGTCCCATCACTTCCGGGAAAAATGACAATTGCATTTTTGGTTCCTCAGGATGCGTAGAATCATGCTGTAAAAAAGTTTTTAGTATGCCACAATTGGCCTATTTTTAAAATCCTCCTTTCGGTATGTGTGTAATTGACATAAATCTGCAAAACGTATGTTTTAAAAATTCATTACAAGCTCGGATGAAAAAGTTGTAAAAAGTGACTTTTACAGTTTTCTTCGCGATTTCTACCAATAGCAATTTTTTCAAAATTTTTTTACACGTCGTCTAATAAACTGATCCTAACTTCTAAAAAAAAACTCAAGTCGTTTGGTCCAATCTTAACAAAGTTATACTGTTTTAAAGGGTGTCCGAATATTAATTCTAGTAACTCTATGTCAAGTTTGCATTAGCAGGAATAAAAATACTGTAATTGAACAAAATTGTTAATCACATACCCGAGAGATTCAGTTTCTTGCTAAGGAACGAAGACAGTTAACAGGTGAACGCACATAATAATCGTACGTTTTGGAAACTTGCAGATTGAAGAGAATCTATACGCTTCTTAATATTAAAAGTTTGTATTGAAATTTATGAGACGTAGTAGTTAATTCAGCTATCAAAACAAGCAATTACTATTTATAAAGTTGCGTTTTTAAGCTACAGGAAGTCGTCTGTTTGCGAAGTTTCAAGTGGCTTTCAACCGTGATTTTCGTCTCGAATGAAACTATGCTTACGCGCAATCCTTTTTACACAGTAGGGTAAAATGTTTGCCTTATTTTCGAATTTTTATCTCCTCCCTAGCAAGCATAATCCTCCTCGGAGACCAGAATTAGTGGCGAAATGCCAAAAGACGATGTCGGTACGTAAGTACCTAACATACTCGAGTAACTTTGGCCTCCGAGCTGTCTAACTATTAAAAGTAAATTCATTTCCTTGCAGTAACGCAAAAAGTTTGTCATAATTTT
>NW_017106686.1:0-2105 GCF_001263275.1 Habropoda laboriosa
ATCGCGATCTTAAATTGACTCCGCCGTCATTGTTTATTCAACACATAAATGAACTATAACACCAGCGTAATCCTTAGGTATACATACCTCACGTAGGTAAAAAACGATTCCTTGAATTTGAATCACGATAAAGAAGTTTACAAATAAATTTACCTCTCACAGCAATATCTTACATTCGTCATTTGTTTTCAAAATTATGAAATTTGTGTACAAGCAGTTTATTTACGAATGCAAAGTATACACGGAAAAATACTTACCAGGAATTTTAATGTTGGGTGTATCATTCAAGATTCGAATAGGGTTATGATATATTCGTAAATTTAATAATAAGAGTGAATTTAATTTTTAGATGACAAAATTGTTAACTTCAATCAATGTATACATATTGAATTCGCAAGAATTTTTATTATGGTAAATTTGAAAATCATTATTTAAAAAGTTAATCTTATTAAAATGTGTTATAAATTTTATACGTTAATCTTCTTAAAGAAAAGATTCGATCCAATATTTTTTCGTATCAAAAACTGGTAGCTACCTAAAATTTTCCAGACAATTGGGTACGGGTTTAAAGAACTGCTCAATATTTATGGGCAATATATTTCTGAAAGTTTTTATTACAGGTAGTAAGCTTAGAGCGCCTCCTGATAAGGTTCACAAAACGATATTCGAAGATCCTTCCAAGATTCAAAGTAAAATTTGCTACAATAAAATTTTATATACTATTATTTCAAGAATTTTCAAAGCATAATTATTGTGAAAAGAAAATTATCTATTAAATTCTTCAAATCATTTGTTATATAGCAATAGTTTTGTATAATTTGTCATCTTTGATGAACTAATTTGAAAATATTTACATTTCAGTTATCAAAATAAGTATGAAATAAAGATTTAGTAATCATTGCTCCATCAATTTTTCTATATGGTACATTTAGATACATGATAAATAGGAAATAATGGAAGCAAGATTAGTTATCACAGTTATATTTTATATTTATATTCTAATACTGAACAATATACATATTATATTTCGTTGCTTAAATTGTATTACACGTGTATAAGATAGAGATTTCTCATCTTGTAACAAAGCTACATGTATACATGCATTAAAGAAGAGAAAAACACAAACAAAGGATTATAAAGATTAAACATAAGTAACAACATGTTTAAACATAAAGATCGGTGCAGAAATGAAAACAGCTCCACCCAAATTTTTATTGAATTTAGTGTAAACATCCCAATATATGAATTATTATCAATTTGAATCACTTTCTGAACAATTACTTTTATAAATAAACAGCAAATTGTAAGAAAATATCAAAAATCAAGAATCTTAATTAAAAATACGTCAAAAATACTTCATTTATACGTCTTATCACTTTGACAACCTTAACATAATTAACTGACTTTCTTTCCAAAGATCAATATTCCAAACGTTCGCAGCCAATTCATATAACTCGTTCATTTGCACACTTCACAATCGATACCTCGCGTATTGATCTGTTTTTAAATACTTTCCTGCATTTACCATTACAAAATAATCTCTTCTTTCTAGAAAGTTAGTTTTGTAATGTTAAAAAACATAAAATGAACATATAACTATAAACAGAACACAAAACAAATGTAATTCTTGTTAAAATAAGTGTTACTGTAGAATAACTAAGACTTTTCTTGTAATTTTTCCCTGTTTGGACATGTAACCTTTCTTAAGAGGGTACATGGGTATTACAAGTTCAATAAACCGCAATTTTTTTTTGATTGTTTACAAAAGCCTTATTCTTTAGAAGTATTTTAAAACATTCGTTGAAAAATTCGCAAAATTATGGAAGTCACAACGCAAAAAGTAACGCCAGGCTCAATGCAAGTAAACGCACCCCTTTTTCAAGACGGTGAACATTATAAATCGAGAGAGGATCGATATATTTAGTTTAAATTTTGACTGAACCTGCATTACACTTTTCTCCATAAAGTGGAACTCGCTCGTTAAGATTTAAAACTCTGAAAAATTTTATTAAACATTCTTAGAGGAATTATTTCAGGGAAAATTTACAAAGTTGTGATTTATTGTATAATTTTGCAAATTTGTATTACAATTTTTCAACAATGTG
>NW_017106686.1:2139-20255 GCF_001263275.1 Habropoda laboriosa
TAGACTCTAGGAAGTCTCTGACATTCGTGGCGTATTAGTAATACCTTTAGGTGGTATTCCCCATACCAGTAATCTACAAGGGGAGAAAGATGTCTCCTTCGCGATGCACAGTATTCTGGATAGCGATTTTTTGTGGACAAAATTAAAAACACTTCCATATCAATTTTTTTTTTCAATAAAAATATAATTAATGTAAGTGATATAAGTAAAATACGATAAATGACACAAAAAATAACTAAAAAAAAATATATACTAATATCAAAATATAAAGATATAACAAATCACTTTTATATCAATTTTTTCAACAAAAATATGATTAATGTAACTAATACAACTAAAATACAATAAATAACATGAAAAAATAACGAAATGTATACATAAAAATATAAAAAATATTCTCAGCCCAAGTGGTAAATACTTAAAAGTCGCGTTTGAACGCTATAATACCTCGGTCGTCTATTTGTTAAAATCCGAATAGATTTAAAAGTTGCATCTAAAACTTGCATTCTCTGCTTCATAACTATCTATGCTTTCATATAGGGGAAACCTCATGTCTACTACTTTTAACCACTTTTTTAAAAACCTGCCTAAAGTTTAAATTGTTATAAATTTTACACTATTTATACATGGATTAAGAAATGCTTACAATAGGATTAAATACTGGAAATGTTCTCGCTGACATCTATGAAACCGTTATTTGAACCTATACTCTGATATTCTATAATGACTATCTAATGAGTTCACTATTTACTCACGAAAATGTCTATACTGCCGGAGAATACCAGTTTAGACTCCGTATAAGACGTTTAATTTCTCTTTGAACTTTACGATTTTATCTTCAGAACGCTGTATCTGAACTCAGAATTATCTGAAATGAATAATATTTTGGATTCTGAAGCTTTGAAGGGTTGTCACTTTGTAGTAAAAAATTTTTCCAAATATTAAACTTGGAAAAGTTGACTTTTGGCCATAAATAGTGGCTCTCCAGACCACTGTGCTGTGCATAGATGGCACTTCTGCTTTCCTTCACCAGCCCTGACCATTCTTTCTTTCGCTCTCTTTGCAGTGGAGGTGGAGAAATATAGTCGTAGCCATCGATATTTACCGATAGCTTGGCACCCAACTTAATCGATAATTATCGATTGTTTCCTATAAATCAATTTCTATCTTAAGATTTCCTTTCGAAGTGTTAACAAGCCTAAATATCTACTACGTCTTGCTCTGGGTCAAAATTGACCTGGCATCCGTGGTGCGCGTGCATGTTGCACAATGCGCTGTTCAAGCGTTAAAAGGCGTCGTATAAACCAAAGGTCTTGAACAAGAGTCATTGAAAAATAACGTTTTTAGGCGATTGTTTTATGAACAGTTTTACTTACATGCAAGTTGACTCATTACTTTACACGTTTACCAGCAAGAATGGGCTATAATTAAAATTATTCTTCTTATTAATAATGAAGAACATAAAAGTAGTAAAAACTTCACGCAAGAAACATTTCTCTCGTTCTGTGTTCTTTATTACTCAGCAAATGCTGCTTTATGTTCACAGCTTCCTTTCTTTTTTACTTTTCCGGATTCCTGTACGTTCTTTTATACTTCTGTTTATTTCTGTATAATTAATTTACGCCAAGCTCAAAATTTTTGCTGTAGTATCATGCTTTTTGCAGCTTCATCTAAACAAAATCGGTTTTTAATAATTTTGATAGTTTGTATTATACATTCCATAAAATCTATTAATAGTTAATATTATACAAAAATGATAATATACTTATTACAAGATTTTGATTGATTAAACTGAAATGTACTGTTAATATCTGCGAATATTCTATAATTTTATATGACTAAAATGTTATTAAATGTTATTAATATTGTTTCACTATAAAAAATATCATTAATGTTTTTATAATGTCTTTTGATAGAGAATGATGTTACAAGAATATCAAGTAAAATAAATTAAAATTAAAATTCCTAAAAATAATTTGTAGAGATAAATTTTTAAATGTAAATTTTAAAATCCTTAACACTCTACTTGAAATGTTTAATGCATATTAACAATTTCGCAAAATCAATAAAAAAATCAATAATGACCAAAATAAAATCGATATAATAAAATAGGTAAGTATTTGTATAGAGTGGACCACCTCATTTATTTTCGTTATTAGTGGACCGATCAAATTTTTCTCTGTCATAGATAATAGGATTTCAAAGGACCTTCAAGGCGATGACCTTATATTTTTTCTGTCTCTTTTTAAAATAAGTTTTCAAGGCCACGTTCAATTTTTTTATGTATAACTCTATGGGTTTTTTGCTGCCTTTTAATTAGCAGACATTGAGATGAATTCAACGACCATATTATAATACATTTTTTTATATATAAAATTTATACATAAAAACATTGAACGTGACCTTGAAAATTTATTAAAAAAGAGAGCATATGAAAAGTCTAAGGTTACTACCTTGGAAAGCCTTTCAAATCGTATCCTCTATGAGCAAAGAAATTTGGAGCGGTCTACTGATAATGAAAATAATTGGGGTATATTATGTATAACCGAAGCGTAACCGATACAGAGTCGATATACACATCTAATATCAGTGCTGAAATACCGAAACTGAAACTGATATACATACATATCTCATATCGGTTCTGAAATACCGAAACCGAAACTGATATGGAATCTATATTATGAATCAGAACCGACATATCTATAACACTCCTACCGACAGCTCCTACTTTTACATCTTCTCAAAGATCAAGTTAGTGCTCAAAGGAATCCATTTTTATCCAAATTTGCAGAACATGACTGCTGGCAGCATCGTATGAGACTATGTGTCAACTCAAGAAGAGACTTATGTACTTACTTTGAAGACAATCGTAGTTGATTTTCTCAATTTGTTTTGTAAATAGAAAGAGTTGAAGGCACAGTTTTTTTTTTTTGTGTTGGTTCTCGTATAACGTACTTATATACATATGTATATTAGACACATATATGAATGTTGTAATATAATTGTTGCGTCTTGGACGTTGAAGTCAAAGTATGAATTCAGCTGTCTAGGCGATGTTTATTTTTCGCTGGTTCGATCGAGTGAAAGCGATGTGATTGCAGATGGTAGGGTACAATATACAGGGTGTATCTAGAAACTGGTCTGAGTTATAACTCGGTTGTCATTGAAGATAAAAAAAAATTGTAGAGCAACAATTGAACAACGTAATAAAAAGTATAAAGAAACATGTAAGAAAATGTTTAAAATGCAATGGTGGAACATTTGAAGATTTACTGTAGGTGCTGGAAAAAGAGTAAAATATTTCGAAAAGTATTGAGTTTTTCACGATTGTACCCTAATACTTTGTTATTCAGAATAGCACGAGGAATCGATTCGTGCAAAAAAAAAAAAAGAAAGAAAAAGCACAGGTAGCATTCAAAAAACTTTGCAATTGCACTGATGCACTTCCCTAAAAAGCCACATTACAGGATGACACAGCTTGTTAAACCGTGCAAAACTTTCCTCTACAATTTTCTTCTATTTTCAACGTTAACCGAATTATAACTCAGCCCAGTTACTAGATACACTTTGTGTATCACTGTGCATGTTACAGCGTAACGTGTCTTGTATACTTACAATTAGTGAATCTTCTCGAATCTGGTAAATATTACTAAGTGTAACTATTTATACGTAAAGTTAAAGCATACCGCTCCCTCGGGGTGATCGGTCTTAAGGGAATTTGGTAATGATTTTGAGATACTTATTGACACGTCAATTACTGTTGAGTAGGCACCAAAAAATGGTGCAAAAAATACTGCATCCAGAAAACACTTTTTGGGCCCCGACCTCTGGGTAAACGGAAAAGTTAATTAAAAAGAGATTTGGAAAAGAGGCATTCAAAATTAGCGTAACTGGTCAACCCGGTCATAAAGTCAAAGCCTTAACAATAATAATTCTGTAATGTAATATAATATAATATAATACAATAATACACAATACAATATAATATTTACTGACACCAATGTTATGAGATCATTATCATTTGATTAGCAGTACTAACAAGGGAAGTTCAGCAACCTGAAAATTCAAAAAAATTTGAAACTTTGCAGAAATCTAATTCAGGTGACGCTAATAGTGAAACCATTTGTTATTTCGGCAATGAAACGGTCCCAGGAGTGAAGACATCCCTTCAAAGAAGTTGTGATTTTTTATACTAACGTGAATATTTACAAAATCGTACAAAATATGAAAAAAAAGGTTAAATTCGAAATTGTGTGGTTTTTGATGTTTTATATTACGGTGTTAAAGAATTTTCGAGAAACATTTTTCTTATCTGGCAGAAATGGTCCTTAATTTTTATTTCGTGAGTTTCAAATATTTCTGTATTTATTAAACTATTATTAAATCGCAATAATGAATACAACAGAAATATTTTACAATTGATTATTCGCACAAGCAAATACACAGAATGATTTCTTTTGTTAAAATTAGTTGAAATATATTTGTTTCGATGTCGAACTTTCGTGTAGACCGGAAGAATTTTGAATGTTGATCCTGCACGAATGCTTTTCACAAAGGAACTTGAATCTAATAAAAAATAGAGTAAAACGAGTCCAAACAATTCAAACGGATAATACTACTGTCAGAATGGTCGAATTCTTTGAAGGGTTACAAATGTAAAACAAGTTACCGTGAATTCACGTGCCATTGTTTCAACGAGGAAATTTTCCACGTAACAAAGGAAGCTGTTCATTTTAATTGAAGAAATTTGGACATTGTACATTTTATCACTGTTAATTCTCATATAAGAATACACTTTAGTAAAAAGGATACAATAGCAATGACTGAGAAAGTGATTAAATAAAACTAATATTAACACGTTCAGGACGGTGGATCACCACATTTTCAGATTACATACTGAAAAATTAAGTATTAATTATAGATAATACACACTTCGGTCATAGAAAACGCTAGCAGTAAAGAATCTGTGATAAATTTTGCTGTTGCTTTGAACGTGTTAAGATTTAAAATATAAAATATTGGCGCAGTATCAGTGTGATACGATCTACTGATACGTTCAAGTTTTATTTTTAACCCTGGTGCGTTCTTCTGCTCGGTTATGTATACAGTTAAGGTCTCTGGGTCAAAAAAGACCCGAAAACCTTATGTGCAACAATTTTTGTTACCAGCACACCATATGAACGTAGACAATAAACTATTGAATATTGTTAAGGGAATATAAATTTCAATATTTAATAGGATTTCTCAACACTTGTTTACTTATTTCTGTTGTCTCTCTTTTCCATCAATATGTAAAAAAGTCACAAGCCGAGAAATCCTGAAGAAAAAGAGAAACAACAGAAGTAGGTGAATAAGTGCTGAGCAATCCTATTAAATATTTGTATAATAGAAAATCACGGTTGTCGAATCTTCCTGACGACTGCAAATTCAGTGCTTTTTACTTATTAGATAATAGTGCATCAAATTGAACAGTTTACACACACACACACACAAAATTGGCATTTTTGAGAGCCATCATGATGTATTTACAAAGTCTGATCGAGCAACCTCCCCGCGGTGTACATCGGATAGCGGTAACGCTGGCGGCATGTAAAACTTGGAAACTGATATCTCGATAACAATTTACGCAAAAACCACAAGTATGTAAATATACGTTTCCATTTAAAAACTTAAACGTGACCTTTAGGTGACCCCAAATACCATAATAATATGTAACCCTCTATATCCTACAACTTTCGTTTGAAATATTTTTTGTATCATTTGCAGTTTTCCAGATATTTCACTGTTCTGAGATAAACTGGATATACTAGGCACTCTATACAATACGAATTATTTCGAAAGAATTTTTGTATTAAGAGGAAATCAAACTACTGGAGTGTGAAAGCAATCATTTTTGATTAATTTGTCAATTTGACAATCACAGAAATTTCTTTCCGACTTTTATCCTGTTTTTTAAAAGAAAAAATTAACTTGCGTCGATGGTGATTCAGTTCACTCGTTTTTTACATTCAGGAGGATCCCCTATAACGCGAGAAATATAATTCAAATTAAGTTCCACCGATATCGCTTTTTGGATCATTAATTAACTCAAAATTACAAAATTGTCCTACTATATTTCAAGGAAAGTTTTCTAACTTGCAAAATATTAATAGCAAAACTAAAGACAAATTGACGTGTATTAGCAACGAGTACTAACAGCAGACTGTGACTTTTAGGAAAAAACAAAATATAGGCTTATGGCCCACTGATAAACCTTGTCAACTGTTTTAAAATTCCTTTGAACTGACCGACAAAGGATGATAAATAATAGAAACGATTCAAAGAAATAGTTTTCACTGTAAGTTGTAATAATAAGGATGCCTAATACTTTTGGACAGTGCTGCATGTGTGACGTGCCAATTCTCATGATAGATCACTGTTATCTACATAGGTATAACATACAACGTGAATAAATGAAGCAATGTAGCTATGCGATGTGACGGGTTTATTACACGTGTGATTTTTAAATCTACGGCATGTGTAATGATAATGTTGAATCATAGGACGTACTAAAGCTACTATGCAAATTTTAATGAAGGTACAGTCAAGTAGTAAGCACTACGTCACACTTATGTTTGAAATAAAACATTCATTCAAATACTGTTATTCCTATAACAAAAATTGTAAAACGGTACTTACTACTGACATTAATTATAAATGTTTTATTGCACTGCGGAGCGTAACTATACACCACTACAATTTCTAAGAGTTTTGGTGTTTTCAGTAATGACTTCTATGTATTAATAATATTACGTGAAAGAGGATAATGAAAAAAGTGCGAAAATAACTTTATTTAAAATTAGATTTGTTTTTATATGTGGAATCATCCTCTAGCAGGTTGTACCATGGGTTCTACCTCATCCTGTATATTTAGTTCATTTTGTAATTAGAAAAGAAATATATCACGTTGTACTCTATATGGTTCTATAATAGTTGGAAGGATATAATATTGATAACAGTTAATGTTGTAAACAAATGTTAGGAGTGTAATTTCTGTTATAAACTTAATGTTTGAGTTTTAACGAATTCTTCGCTAAAATATAAAGTATAAACGAATATTGAAGAATTATTCGTCTATAATTAAATTGAAGTTCTGATTTTGTTCACTTAAACATTTGAAGTAACCAGTATAGATACATTTTAACTGAAATTATGATTAAATCTATGGAATGGAATGTAATTGACGTTTTCGAGGTTTTACATCAATTGCTTTTGCAGATATACGATGCAATTTTGAATTCTTTAAGCTTTGACTAAATTTAACACTATTTTCAATATATATTCGATTTTGTAATTTCTAATTTCATATAATATCAAAACTTCGAGAACTAAAAAGTTTTTCTTTATTTAATTCGTTTCATTCTCTTTTATTAAATGCCCTGAATAGTGTAAGTATCTTATACATTTGATATAGGCACTTACACAGATAGAATAGATAATAAAAAAAATTTTTATTTTCCACAATAATATTTTTAAAGCACTTCAATTTCGGAAGCTATTAATTTATGACCAATGTCAAATAGAACCAGTACAAGACAGACTCTTTAAACATGAATAAACGAAATTTGCTAAGTTTGCAATTAAAATTTAACGTTGCAGCAGTTAAAATTTTTTATTTTCGTCATTATTCAATCCTAATTTTATGTCCAAATTAGAGTAAAACTCGATGATATTGAAATTTGACGAATACATTTTGACAATACATCGAAGGCATAAATATTCAAAAAACTGTGAAAATAAAAATTGCTGTGTAGATCACCGAGTGAAATGTTGGAGATAAATCGATTCTTGTCAAACAATGAACATGAATTGTAGAAACTGTGTCAGTGATGTTTTACGTAAACTGTCATAAACATTCTCACTGTTATCAATTCTAAAAAAATATTGTAAATACCAGCGTATGTCCGGTGATCTATGTTACACGGAGAAGAAACACTGCAGTATCAACGAAGAAACAAGTTCTGAACAACATACGTACATATATTAACAGACTGAACAATTTATCTGGTCATCATTTTCATCAAGCGAATATAACTCGTAAGTAACAATTTTCAAAGGTGTTCGTATCAAAGAAGTGGACAGATGTTAAAAATGTCTCACACCGTAGTAATTATAAAGTTGCAATTATAGGAAGATCAAAGAAAAATCAATTATAAACAGAATGGCGAACGAATAGAAATGGGTAATCAATCAATGATAAGCGCTTTGCTTTAAATAGCATATATGTATATTAATAAATGCTGTTTATACTATTATAATACCGGCCGAAAGCTTGGAATCATCTGACAATTTATATCAATATTGAATGTGCTATTAATTCTTTATAGATTTGAAATTCATGTTGTGGAAATCAAATAGCAATTTTCTTCATTTCGATTGTTTCGAGTAAGAAAAAATTGGTTAAAATATTCTTAAAATTGCTAATTGCTTTCTGGAAATGTTTGTGTAACTTGCAATGCACAGTGATCTAAAACTTTTAGCCTATAGTGTATATTTAAAATGATTAATTAAGTATTAATTTGATTTAATATTGTATTTGCAGAAATATAGAGCTACTAGTATATTAAAATACTTTTAATCCCACTAATTTCTATTCAATATACAGTGTGGGGAACGTAAAACAGGCCACCTAATTATCTTCTCCAGTTAATGTGGTGAAAAAAGAGGAAGAAAAATGTTTACGATAAAATGGCAAAAAATGAAAGGAAGTTTCTCATTTGACTAAAAATTTTAGAGTCCAAGGTCATTTTAAGGTCATATTATTATGCATGTTTAAATGTAGATACATATGTCAATGTCTGCTACAACATACACATGTGTACGCAAAACAAAAAAAATTTGTCACCCAACTTATTCAGCCTTTTGAAACCATTTAAATTACGTATAAAATTTTTCTCGCACCACCACGGCTAGAGAAAATAATTAGGTGGCCTGTTTTCGTGGCCCACCCTATACATAATCTCTTCCACATATTGCATGAATAATGAGAAAATATGTTTTAGGATTTCATCGCATGTTTACATATTCATATATAGATTATAATATGATTGAGCATTATTTAGTCGCATTAGTAATAATTTAACATTCGGAGCTTAATTTATCTGTCCATGGTATATTTCTAATTAATCAAAGTTATAGAATATTGTATTAAGTTATTACTTCAATATTTTATCAGTACACACCGATGTATGCCACGCGAAAGAAAATTTGCACATCGTGAGAATTTCTGTACACATGTAATATTCAAATGTAAGATCTTCCGGCACTATGGACGCGTGTGATATTGATTAACGGTCGCTTTAAACGTGGGTGCGTGCTTCTCTGCCGAAACAATTCCTTTGGATGGGTTTCTACACTTTACGCGAAAGACATCAAATGTTACTTGAAACACTTTACAAGGGAATAGATAGCTTGGAGCTACAACTTGTTAATCCTCGTACAAGGTAATCTTCACTTCTGTAGACTCTCCTATACCAGTCTTCACTCGTGTACATATAGTTACTCGAATTAATATTCGAACGCCCTTTAAAGCGGTATAACATTTTTTAAATTGGACTAAACGACTTGAGTTCTTTTTTTTAGCAGTTACAGGAATTAGTTTACTACATGATGTGTATAAAAATTTTGAAAAAATTTCACTTTTTCCAACTTTTTTTATCTGAGCTAGTAATGAAAATTTAAAACATACGTTTTGTATATTTATGTCAAATATACACATGCTGAAAATTTCATTATTAAATTTTGCTTTCCCTCGTTGCGCTTCCCTCCCTAATTTTTGCAAATTGACATTTTATGAAGTGTATTAGATGTATTCTCTTTGTATTAAGGCGTATCCTGTAGCCGGATTTATGGCAGCGATTCAAGTGGTCGTCGTCGGAGACAAATATCGTTTCCTCAAAACACCACAAGTGTTTATTGCGTTGCCTGTGACACTTAGTCCCTAAGACCAGACCCTGCGATAAATCCTGGAGTCTCCGAAGGGAAAAATAGAAAAGTGGCTCATGACTTTTGCCAACGTCGATAGGCCACTTGACTTTAACAAAGTCTAGAAAAGCGGAGATTCCATAAGATTCCCATGCATCCGTCCACCGAACACTTTCTCCGGTCATTGTTCACCCCACCCTAAGATAACGTGCTAAGGGCGAAATGGAGGGAGGTTGCGATACACAGGAGTAAACTGATTGGTGATTTTAGAAAAGGAAAAGTCACCAATCAGGGAGTTTTTAGAAAAGTGGGAGTCTTCGTCGAAGGAAACCGCGGAGACTTTGGGAAGAAAGACTTCGCACCTCGCAGAGTAGACTCTAGACCTCGAATTAGTTTAGAACATTCTTAGAACACAAAATAAAACTTAGTGTTTCAACCAAGAAACTGGTCCTTCGTAGCCTTAGACCATTAGTCGACACATACGTGCAAAAACCGGCAACGCTTGAACTATCGAAAGATCAATCACAAGCTCTAACACCTTGTGTTTTTCTTTTTTTTTATAAATTTACTTTAAGAATTAAATAATTTACAATTAACTTTTAACATTTTGAATAAATGCCAAGTTATGATTTGTGTTCCTGATTTACATATACTCTTGGATCTCTTTTTACACGGTGATTGCGTATCGTGCAAAAAAGGACCATGTAAACGAAGCGTTCAAAAATGGATTTGCAGGAAAGTAAAAAAGTTATGTAATAATATTATAGAGATGCGTTAGATGAAAATATTTTATTTAATAGACATATAAAAGAAAAGTTAATGGAAAACAGAATAAAAAACGCAGCTGCACTGTATAGTATACTGAAGAAAAGATGGATTTGAAATATTCGTACAGGATACGCATGATTTTTATGACATTTTCTGCAAACTAATTAGCGTGCGTTTTTGCAATCGTGTTAAAGTAAGTAAAACATGTTAAAAAAACCGTGTAAAAAGAAACTCAGGTGTAAGTACTCGAAACACTGTGAGGTGTGACAGCTGCGAAATCGCAACTATGAGAGGAAGCAGAAGAAGCAGAATATAATTAGTTAATATTCTATAATAAATATTAAGAAACAATTGAAATAAGATGTATTTTACATTCTTATACTTACAAGTATTTATCGTCACTTCTATATTTGGTCAAAATTGTTTTTATACTTAATAGTTAACATTAAAAAAATATATTATTTTAACAACATATTATTGCAATTTAGTACAATAATTTTATTTTGAAGAGGAGGAGGATGAAGAAGAAGAAAATAAATATAATTAATTAATACTTTCGTTAAATAAGTACACTATCATTTTAAAGTCATATTATGGCAATTTAGTACGATAATTTTTCTTAGATTTAGAAATACATATGACTTTTGGCCAGGATTTCGACGAAATCTGTCACTGTGCGACGCGACGTCACCGAGCTTAAGTCGCTACCACCGTAATTTCGTACTCTCTATACATCTCAGTGTGAATAATTGACTTTTCGCCAAAGAAGTCGTCATTTTATACCTACATATTTGTGTACGCTCGTCCGTCCAACCAACAATGAGTCATAAGTTTTACGACTCGGTATACATATCTGCCCTGCAATGTGCATCGAGTCTCATTGCCTGACGACGTTTGTTAAATAAGGAGAAAGCGTATACACATATTTACAAAAAACTTATACTAAAAACACTATTTAAAATGTTGTCCTTATTGTCAAGTACAACTAATTTATTTGAAATCTTCAAGACGTGCATTTTTAGTAAAGTAATTTACAATCAACTACACATGTCTATTCGCATCTTTATCAGTACTATCATTCTTGATAAAACAAAGTCTAATGAAAATGCAACAATTAAAAAATTTATATAAAAACTTTGTATAGGTATTATTTTGCATTCCAATCACCACCATTTTTGAACGAGTATAATATGTAATTGCAAAAAGTATGAAATTGTTGTATTATCATTTGTACACATCATAATAGTTTGTTTTTGATTAATTATTTTATTAAATAAAATTTTGTAATTACTGTATGTAGCAAAGTAGTATTAAGCGGTAATAGAGCGGTTAAAATAAAATTTGCATCATTTTGGATCATCTTGGAAATGAGCATAATTCGTATTTTCCTTCAAATATGTGAATTTTATATTGCTTTTACATTCACATGTGCTATATTCTTACAAACTATCCTTTCTTAAGATCTCAATTTTATACTATGCTCCAAATACAGAAATTTTAAACGAAGTATAGATAATTTTAAGTCAAATTAAAGATTTTGTCACTAGTTATTTTAAGAAAGTATGATAAAATATCATGATATAAATGATAATAAACTGTTATGTGATATTAAATAATAACCCAAATAGCAAACAGATGTCTTATAAACGTTTTAACCCTTTCGCTACAGCAGATTTTAATGCATAATGTGGGTGACTGACGGTAAATTTTTAACTACAGCTGCAAAATTTATTATTTTGGCCATATCATTGTAAAATTCGGTTTATTAAATGCGGTGGAATTGCGTAAAGGATAAAATTAAATATTAAATTATGGTGGAAGTGCACCAAAAGGCTCCAACAGTATAGTGCGAGCAAATTTTCAAAATGCCTATAGGCGCTAATAGTAATGAAAGGGTTAAAGGTGTCGAGTGAAAGCCTAAAGATGTCCAAAAGTCGTTTCAACGACGCGACGTTCAGTATTATAAAACAAGATGTCTTTTGCTGGCTTTAGAAATGTCTCAGAAACGTCTTACATAGGTAATTTTTGTACTTTTTTAAAATGTATCAATTTGTACGTTTTTGAGATGTCCAGATCATGTCGTAAAACGTTCGGATCAAAAATGGACGTAAAATGGATATCTCTAACAATAAGTCGTTGTATGTTATCTGGGAATTAGAAGTATAAAAAATGCTTGCAGTTTTTTAAACATAGTAATTTGCTTATTTAATAAAAAAAAAATATCAATTTTTCATTTCAAATTGTTATCCTTTGAAATCAATCACTCCTGCACTAAAATGCTATTTTAGTAATAAGAAAAATTTTGTGACTCATATATTGCTACCATATTTTCGTAATACTTTAAAAACATTTCTAAAACAAAAACCACATAAAAATGTAGTTTATGTATCAATGTGTGCAATTTCCTTAATGGAATAATTTTAGGTTAGATTAGGATAAGTAGCTTTGTATCTAAGGACATCAGGGTGTATTCAAATTTTCTTTGTCAAATCAACGTGATTCGTTCGTTTCAACGCATCAGCGAAACTTAGTACATCAGTGAGACAGGTATTTTTACGTATGTAAATGCATGATTATCTGAAGGCATGCAAATGAATGATTACGTGTAACTAAGGAGTGTGCTTTGGAACATTCCATATCGTAGAGGGTCATAAAGTAATGGTCGAAGGCTGAGTAAAAAGTCAAGTATAGATTCCAAAATCAGCTTCTTTCCGAGAAGATATCAAAACGTGTAAAATGTTAATTTACACTTCCTAAACTTGATAACTGTTTTCACTGGATAATAAAACATTTCCAGTAGCGAACACGAGATATATATTATCTACAAGAATTTAAGTTAATCATGATCGTTACTATTTGAACATAAATAAATGACTTTGTAACCGAATATCTGTATTGTACAATAGTTTTAATTTCAAGCACCATAATTTCATAATGTCAAATTTTAATTACAAATTTATCTTACCTATATTTACTCTAGAACAGAGAAAGACATTCTCTTTGTTGAAAGTATAAATTGCGTTACATTATGTTGAAATTCAAATATATATTGATTAATTTCAACTAAAACACAATTATCATGTATTCTACATATTTCTTATAGCTATAATACAGATTTGTTTTCTGCAAAAATTGTATTAATCATGCGTTAATGTTTTTTCAATGATTGTTTTAACTCTCTGTTATCACACTGGGTCACTGAGACCCAATTCAATGTTTAAGCGGCTGGTGTTCAAAAAATAGCAATGATATTGAATCGAAAAAATCTGGGAATATAGTTTGAATATCGTAGAATATGCTTCGATAAAAAAAAGTTAACAAACGAAATGACATTTTCAAAAGAATATTTTTACAACTGAAAGATCTAGAAAGAGACATTCTTATAAAAAAAGCTACAACTTTTTTGTGTTTCTACATTTCCTGTTAAAAATATAAAGTGATGCTTTTAAGATGTGATACTTTAAGAAAAAAAAATAGTTTTTTTCATATTTTATTACATCCTGCAAAAGAGCAATTTTTGAATAAGAAAAATGATACAATTATATGAAGAAATCAATTTATTTTCATACACAGATACAAAATTTTTCATTTTAATCATAATTTGTAGATTTAGTTCTAAAAAAATGATATTACAAATAAATAATAATCATTTCCTTTACAGTCATTGCATAAGAATATGCGATGTTCGTCGCACATTGGTCTCCAGCAAGTCGGAGACCTTCACTGCTGTGAAGTTTTACGGTCTGCTCTGTTCCCGCACAATCCACAACGAGCTCCCTTTTCTAAATGAAACCTCTTCAGATTTTGCCAGTACACCATAGGAATCCCTAAAATCGACACTATTCCATTTTTTACATCGGTTCGAAGAGTTGGTTTTGCATATCGTTCTCGTAAGAAACATTCCACGAGGTGCATTATCAATTGCTTGACACTCCGTTTTGCGGTCAATTTCTTGTGATTTTCATTTTTACCGAGGGACTGGCAAGTGTGGAGTATCCTGGAATTTACTTCTTACATGATGATGATGGTTTTATGTGAGAAATAGGTAATGAATTGCAAAGACAAGAAGATAATGGTCTTCGGACCAACTGCACGTCACAATTTTATTTTGTATACAAAATTTGGACAAAAATAAAGTATGTTCGATTGCATCAAAAAATACACCTTCGTCACATGTGGACACAACTTACTTTTGATAGTTGACAGATACGTGCCAATAGGATTCTTAGCAGTGTAACCCCTAGAAACTATAGAAAACATTTCAAATTAATATCAGATTGCACACATAGTGGCATTATAAGGGACATCTTGAAGATATCCTTTTCCAAATTTAAAATTGTGGCTCATTTAGACCCATAATGATACCGACGGTTAATCATATTTTAATTGTACCGTATTCAATTAATGTGTCGCATTGAACTGAAGTTAACAAAACTAGTGATCGTATCGCTTGGATGATTGGCTGGCTTAATGAATGAAACTGACGTAACGAAGTATTCATAGATATCATACATAATTGAAATAGAAGACTGCACGATAAATATAATACTAATTTCGATATAAACTTAGTCCTGGTATTGAGTTAAATAATAGGGGATGAGACTATTTGCAGGTATTAATAAAGTAACGTAAATTAACTATATTTTCGTACAGTTTATTTAAAATCTAACAACTTATACGATATATGTTGCGATTAAAAATTTATAATTATAACGATCCATTTTCAAGAAGATATTCATACATGTTTGGTGATCTATGATATTTATTCCAAACTATCCCACTTCTTGCACTTTTTGTACTTTTGTTATTTATCTTTTCTACTATTTAAATTAAAATAATATATATGAAATTAACTACATTTACAGCCGTTTCTATGAGAAAATATACGCGTAATATAGCAATTATGCTATTTGAACGGCAAATTTATCAAATCTGTGTACTTTACAAGCTGTGTGGTTCTCAAAGCGCAGAATATTTCGAAACCATTAATTTACTGGGCATCATAAGCAAGGGTGTTCGTGACATGTTACACTAACTGTTCAACTATCGTATTACACGATACCTTGTTGCGCCGACAAGTGGATTAGACGCGAAAATGTGACGTTTCACACTCTTGGTTATTGGAGTTATTCTTGGAATTTTTTGTAAAAAAGAAATGAGACAGATCACGTTCAATTTTGACAACTACATTTCACCTACTTATCAGAGACACGTACTTACGCATGATTGAGAACTTGCTACGCATAATACAGGATGTGGAGAACATGAAAGCTCGAAAGAAATGTTTGAACAAATGAAAAGGCAACTGTGGTAGAAATATAAAACAAGGCTCAAAATAATAAAAGTGATAATAAAAATTTTTGACGAGATTAAGATTTTTGAAATTTTATTGCTACGCAAATCTAACAAACGTAATGTTACAAATTAGAGGGTTGAAAATATTCAAGAGAATTCTTTTTGTAAAAAATTAATTTTACTTGTATACTGGTAGGTCCTGAACAAGATTTGTCGTTTTGATTCTTTTCGTAGAATAATTATTTACCGATGGAAATGCTATTTGATGAAGCAAAGCACCGCGAGGACTCCTTAATTATACAAATTCTGCCGTTGATGCATAGGAAAATTAATCGTTCCGTTCGGTCGCTGTGGATAATTGTTAACACAACGCGTTCCTTTCTTGGAATCAGCGTGATGTAATAACAGAGTAATTTAGATATGCGTGATGACCAATGCAATCTAAAGTCCGTCTCTTTGATTCACTCTTGTTTTCTACACCTTTCCCACATATTAAGGTAAATGTTCCCACTAGAGAGCACGTCTCCATTAGCGACCAATTGTTTATTTTATTTCATTGAAAATAAAGATAGGGCTGTGGTTATAGTGGATGCGTATTCGGACTTTTATACCCTCAAATATTTCCTTATTTTCAAGGGAACTTCGGTAATCCGAAAAATTCTGGTTTTTTTGAAACTTTGTTGGTTTATAGGGAACCTCAAGAGAAGTATGTATCTGGCAATTTTTTTTGGTCCCTTTTCGGTTCTTCGGGGTGAAAACAACCCTTGGATGAAAATAAGTGTTACCATATTTCCCTTCATATCTTTAAAACTGTAGTAGATATAAAAAATGTTTATAATTAATAGTTTAATGACTTTTTATACCTTATAAGGCGATGCTATTAAATCAGTTAGAGTTAAATAATAGGGAATGAGACTATATGCAGGTATTAATAAAGTAACGTAAATTAACTATATTTACGTACAGTTTAATTAAAATTTAACAACTTATACGATATATGTTTCGATTAAAAATTTATAATTATAACGATCCATTTTCAAGAAGGTATTCATACATGTTTGGTGATCTATGATATTTATTCCAAACTATCCCACTTCTTGCACTTTTTGTACTTTTGTTATATATCTTTTCTACTATTTAAATTAAAATAATAAATCAAATAAATTAAAATAATATTTAAATACTTTTAACTTTAAAATAATAAATTAAATAAATTTAAATAATATTTAAATACTTTTAACTTTAAATAGTTCTGAAAGAGAAGGCAAATTTTATCTAATAATGAGTTACGTATTATATATTACGAATAGATAATATTAATTACATTTAATTAGATGAGTTAATGAGTATAAAAGGTAACGAAATATGTTAATCTCATCTGATGTTAGCAAAATTAAAACGAGATGTTTTTCCATTTTTATATTCCGTCATTTACGCGGTATTGTTTACGCTCTCTTAAATCAATTGCAAACAAGGTGAAAACACAAACAAGCGATTTCGGACTATATAAAGGCAGACTTCTTTGAATCTCATCAGAGTCAAAGGATCCAACGACTAACATACGATCATCATGTCCCGTCTTCTTCTTACTTTGTTTGCCATCTTAGCAATCTTCTCTGCCAGTAAGTAGCTACATTTCCAAACGCATGTATTTTTTAACGTTTTTTAATTACCGAATGTATATTTCTGGTGGTTCACTTTGTTCACAGAATAAACTTTTAATTTTATTTCTGAACCTTGGGTATTATAGATATCTATAACATTTCTAGATATTTCGTTATGCAATTAGACATAATTTAAAACATTATATTATATCACTGGTTGGCGTTGAAAGTGGCGTAACTCAAAAAACGTCGATTTTGAATTTTTTGCACAGATGTATTCCACAGATACGATATTTTTATTATTTGAAACAGTACATTCCTAAATTCATTAGTTTCATACCAGAGAGCAGCGAACAAATATGTAGTAGTCAAATGCAAATTTTAAACTGTTTTTCCAGTAAAATTTACATTTTTTGCGTTATATCACTATCAATGTCAAGCAGCGATATATGTATGCTATATCCATATGCGGAGCATATGTCCCCG
>NW_017106686.1:20898-25346 GCF_001263275.1 Habropoda laboriosa
TGAGTGTGGCACTGCTTGCCCACCAACTTGTGGAGATCCAAACCCAAAAATTTGTACTCTGGTTAGTATGTAAATTCTATTAAACACGTTATTGAAAAAAAGCTCTATTAATAAAGTATCGTTTCAAGAGAGCTTTATTAAAAGTGTTCATAAAGTATCTGGTTTAATCTGAAATTATATTTTATTGCTACGTAAGGACAGTTATTTAATCGTGTAATTGAGTAATGAAACCGTGACTACATAATTTCTTTTTCAGCATTGCGTGCAAGGCTGCCAGTGCAAACTTGGACTGCTCAGAAACAAGAATTGGGAGTGTGTTAAGCCAAGTCAATGTTGCTAGATGTTGCTTGAGATGATTTAAAAGCATACTTATACCTGCAAGATTACCTTATTGTTTGATTATTTTCCTAAATATTACTTCTCCTTCTACTTAGTTGTGTATTTCACCTATATAGGAATGAAATAAAAAGTTTATTCACATGCAAATCGCTGTTTTTACGATCCTCTCCATAATAAAATGTTACCCTATCATGATGTAGTTGCATCTTACAAATAAGAAGTGTAATAGTTAATACGTCGTTTTTGAATAATGAAGATACAGAATTTTATGGAAGTGTGATGCCCGGTTTGCTCCAATTCCTCGGAACTAGGAGCAGATATTGGGGAAACAGAACTTTATTTGACAGAGATTTTGACGTTGCATGAGGAGCGTGTGGTAGAGTGGAGAATGAATGCGGGAATGGAGAAAATAGGGCTATTTAAAGGTTCTGGGAAAATGGAGTTTGGGTTGTGACTATGCAGGAGAGTTGAGAGGAGAGTTGGAAGGTGAAGAGTCCAGTATGAGTAATGGTGAAAGTGGGTGACTAGTTGTAAATACAGATAGAGCTAAAGACTAAGAAGGAAAATATTTGAGGGTATAACTGAAAGTTTGCCGATTATGTTTGTATCAAGTGTTACAATATTAATGAAAGTTTTACACAATAAAGTAAAAATATAAATACGCCTAAATTGTTAGTACAATGCGGTTTAACCGCATGAATCAGTGACAATGATTTATTGTTACCTGAGTACACGTGTGTACATGATAACAGATATATATGTATGTTAGTAATATGAATAATGACTTTATAAATTTGACTTTGACTTTATAATTTTCATACATGTACCCTTCTGTTCATTAGGACATTTATTGAATGTGAACTAAATCTAAACAATCATTACAAAATTATTAACATCTAAAAAATGTCATTTAATTTGGAATCTCCTAGTATAAGAAGCACATATATTTTTACTGAAATATCGCCACTTTAATACTACCACTAGATAATTCATACCTCATTTATAATTCTATTTATCAGTTCTAAAAAGAGGCAACTATTAAATTTTCTTAAATTGACATTTTTTGAATAAGTGTATCAGAAGCCATATTTTCCTTGCAACTGTGGTATGCTAATAGTAGACAATTTTAAATTATCAGTATTTGGAAATATTAAAAGTGAATAAGTTTACTAAAACTCGGTAATATACTCGGTTGTTCCACTAATAAGTTTAAGATGATAAATGCAGTATTAAGGTGACGATATGATACTAATACATATGAACAGCAATGTACATACATACATTCTAAATAGTACAACGATACTTAGTAACATTTTGTGTATTTTTATTTTTAAAATTTTTTAAAATTTCGTGGTGTATAAATATAGCACTTTTTATTTTTTTCATGGGCTACGTAATTAATTATTGTATCTATAGAACGCTTCAGATATAATATACATATAGGTGTAATTCTAGAGCATGGAAGTTTATATGAAATTAACTACATTTACAGCCGTTTCTATGAGAAAATATACGCGTAATATAGCAATTATGCTATTTGAACGGCAAATTTATCAAATCTGTGTACTTTACAAGCTGTGTGGTTCTCAAAGCGCAGAATATTTCGAAACCATTAATTTACTGGGCATCATAAGCAAGGGTGTTCGTGACATGTTACACTAACTGTTCAACTATCGTATTACACGATACCTTGTTGCGCCGACAAGTGGATTAGACGCGAAAATGTGACGTTTCACACTCTTGGTTATTGGAGTTATTCTTGGAATTTTTTGTAAAAAAGAAATGAGACAGATCACGTTCAATTTTGACAACTACATTTCACCTACTTATCAGAGACACGTACTTACGCATGATTGAGAACTTGCTACGCATAATACAGGATGTGGAGAACATGAAAGCTCGAAAGAAATGTTTGAACAAATGAAAAGGCAACTGTGGTAGAAATATAAAACAAGGCTCAAAATAATAAAAGTGATAATAAAAATTTTTGACGAGATTAAGATTTTTGAAATTTTATTGCTACGCAAATCTAACAAACGTAATGTTACAAATTAGAGGGTTGAAAATATTCAAGAGAATTCTTTTTGTAAAAAATTAATTTTACTTGTATACTGGTAGGTCCTGAACAAGATTTGTCGTTTTGATTCTTTTCGTAGAATAATTATTTACCGATGGAAATGCTATTTGATGAAGCAAAGCACCGCGAGGACTCCTTAATTATACAAATTCTGCCGTTGATGCATAGGAAAATTAATCGTTCCGTTCGGTCGCTGTGGATAATTGTTAACACAACGCGTTCCTTTCTTGGAATCAGCGTGATGTAATAACAGAGTAATTTAGATATGCGTGATGACCAATGCAATCTAAAGTCCGTCTCTTTGATTCACTCTTGTTTTCTACACCTTTCCCACATATTAAGGTAAATGTTCCCACTAGAGAGCACGTCTCCATTAGCGACCAATTGTTTATTTTATTTCATTGAAAATAAAGATAGGGCTGTGGTTATAGTGGATGCGTATTCGGACTTTTATACCCTCAAATATTTCCTTATTTTCAAGGGAACTTCGGTAATCCGAAAAATTCTGGTTTTTTTGAAACTTTGTTGGTTTATAGGGAACCTCAAGAGAAGTATGTATCTGGCAATTTTTTTTGGTCCCTTTTCGGTTCTTCGGGGTGAAAACAACCCTTGGATGAAAATAAGTGTTACCATATTTCCCTTCATATCTTTAAAACTGTAGTAGATATAAAAAATGTTTATAATTAATAGTTTAATGACTTTTTATACCTTATAAGGCGATGCTATTAAATCAGTTAGAGTTAAATAATAGGGAATGAGACTATATGCAGGTATTAATAAAGTAACGTAAATTAACTATATTTACGTACAGTTTAATTAAAATTTAACAACTTATACGATATATGTTTCGATTAAAAATTTATAATTATAACGATCCATTTTCAAGAAGGTATTCATACATGTTTGGTGATCTATGATATTTATTCCAAACTATCCCACTTCTTGCACTTTTTGTACTTTTGTTATATATCTTTTCTACTATTTAAATTAAAATAATAAATCAAATAAATTAAAATAATATTTAAATACTTTTAACTTTAAAATAATAAATTAAATAAATTTAAATAATATTTAAATACTTTTAACTTTAAATAGTTCTGAAAGAGAAGGCAAATTTTATCTAATAATGAGTTACGTATTATATATTACGAATAGATAATATTAATTACATTTAATTAGATGAGTTAATGAGTATAAAAGGTAACGAAATATGTTAATCTCATCTGATGTTAGCAAAATTAAAACGAGATGTTTTTCCATTTTTATATTCCGTCATTTACGCGGTATTGTTTACGCTCTCTTAAATCAATTGCAAACAAGGTGAAAACACAAACAAGCGATTTCGGACTATATAAAGGCAGACTTCTTTGAATCTCATCAGAGTCAAAGGATCCAACGACTAACATACGATCATCATGTCCCGTCTTCTTCTTACTTTGTTTGCCATCTTAGCAATCTTCTCTGCCAGTAAGTAGCTACATTTCCAAACGCATGTATTTTTTAACGTTTTTTAATTACCGAATGTATATTTCTGGTGGTTCACTTTGTTCACAGAATAAACTTTTAATTTTATTTCTGAACCTTGGGTATTATAGATATCTATAACATTTCTAGATATTTCGTTATGCAATTAGACATAATTTAAAACATTATATTATATCACTGGTTGGCGTTGAAAGTGGCGTAACTCAAAAAACGTCGATTTTGAATTTTTTGCACAGATGTATTCCACAGATACGATATTTTTATTATTTGAAACAGTACATTCCTAAATTCAATAGTTTCATACCAGAGAGCAGCGAACAAATATGTAGTAGTCAAATGCAAATTTTAATCTGTTTTTCCAGTAAAATTTACATTTTTTGCGTTATGTCACTATCAATGTTAAGCAGCGATATATGTATGCTATATCCATATGCGGAGCATATGTCCCCGCGAATTGTCTCCGATGCAAGCGTGGCACACGCTTCACGAATTTGTTCTTGCATATCCTCTACCGTTCTTGGTGGTTCACGATACACTTTATTATAAT